>NC_142386.1:12385183-12565183 GCF_059441005.1 Hippichthys cyanospilos | reverse complement strand
TGCTCAATGTGGGGTGGAAAGCGCTGTGGCAGAATGTTCAATTTTGGTTTGCCTGATCTGATTAACATGTCTGTTTTAGCCTTGCATTTGTTTCACAGCTTCTTCATATTTTCATTTCTTTTTTGCGCTCCACCTTTTTTGTTTGTCTCCTATGCTTGATGACAATGGTGCATCCATGTCATCACGTCTCATTGTGACTGACAGGCGCCATGGTCATACATTCGACAAATGATAATTTCCTGCTCCTACACCAGCCACCTGTGTTGGGCAAGTTACTTTAAAACTGTAATGCATTATTCATTACTTATGACTGTCGTATTAAATTAATTAGTTACATTACAATATTACCGTATTTGAAATGTAAGACATTACACTACTATTGCATTACTTTTACATTACTCCCACCAACCTACCTGGAAATATGAATTTGGCATTCGAAATGTAGTTCATTTAGCTAATTTTGCTTTCTTTGTTTTATCCCCACTCATAATCCTCCATGTGTTTTCCTTTCGCTAACTTCACCTTACCATGGCACCGCTCTAAATGGATCGTCAAATTAATGGTGCTATTTGGCAAAATGGACAATTCTTTCAATGTAGCGTGGAAGGTGCACATGTCTTTTATGTTCTTCTTGTCTTTATTTAATGCATTGCATTTCTCTAATTTGTACGTGGTAAAATATTACTATTTATTTTGTGTGTGTAATGCACCGCGTTACAGCAAAATGTAATGCATTACAGTGGATCCCCGTGTTACGGCTACCCTGGTTTACGTTTTTTTTTTCATTTTACAAAGTGGAATACAATGTTTTTTAGTCCCCTCTTTACGACATTTTTCCCGCTTTACGTCAGACAACTGTCATGATCTGTGGGATTGGCTGTGTGCATGTTTTTTTTATCTCGCTCTTCAGACATTTTTTAGGTATTTTTTCTGTTGACGTCAAACTGCCTGCGCTGCAAAGTGTCACTATAAGACTGGTCTGCTATTGGTTACTGTCACGGTGTCACTAAGATGCTGACATGCTGAGGACTTGATCTCATGTAACTGCTTACAATATTGTATTTATAATGCATTTTAGTGCTTATTTCCAAATTTAATTGGTTAGCTATTGGTCCCAAGATTGCTTGTAATGTTGACGGGAGAAGTATAAAGATGATTAGTATGGAAATCAAGCTGGAGATTATCAAGAAATCTGAAGAAGTCTTGGATAGGCTAGGCTAACCTTGCTAGGGATTATGGCCATAAGCAGCTCAAGTCAATTTCACTCAAAGGTAAATAAAATGTCATTTTTCCTTCATATATTTATGTTCATATATTTATTTATGGTGTTATTTAATTCTATACATGTATATTATATATAGGTAGCATTTACTATACTATATTTTGTTACAAGTTTTGATGATTTTACCTGGGGTTTTGCACGCATTAGCTAGTTACCATAGGTTTCCATTGCCCGCCATACGACAATTTTGCCTTTGATCCCAACCCCGGAACGGATTCATTTCGTATGGCGGATGTCCACCGTACTTTTATAATGCATTACTACCAACACTGCCAGCCACATGGCATGACTGACCCACTCTGAGCCATATGATCTACAAAACAAGGCTCGGCTGTTCTGTTTGCTCTGGGCCCCGATGCGCTGCACCAACTGCACTGTTGATATTTACGCCTCTGCTTAAACCCTTATTACCTTTACTTCTGTTTCCCTTAACCATTTGTATCCTTGCTACCTTGTTTCCTTGCCCCTGTGCTTCCGTTATTTTATTGTTACCTTAGTCCCTTGTTATTTTACCGCATCCCTTGCTCCTTGTTATCTTATTTTATTGCCTTCTTTCTTTCCTTGTCGACTCTCTTCCCGTGCTTCCTTTTTTCCCAACTTAGGTCGGCATACGACTACCTCAGCAAGCTGACTATTTCCAGCAGCACTTTGTCCCTGCATTGCAGTCACCCTCACATGGGGAGATAAAGGATTTTAAAATGTTTTAATTTCACAAGCAGTGTAAAAGAAGTCATTAAAAGTCGGGTGAACACACATTCAAGTCTTGAAAAAACATGGATTACCTTGTTGCCCTATTCCCAAAAGAGTTTGGGTCATTAAGGTTGGACTGTCTATGCTTATTATACTGTAGCTGTTCATCCCTCCAGTCGACATGCAGGGATGCCAAAGCAATAAAAAAAAAAAAAAAAAGGCAAGGAATTTGTCAGGCTCTGTGGTGCTTTTGCAAACTGGAGGTGTCATTCATCGACTACATTCTCTCAGAGCGTTTAGCCCCTTGGGCACCACCAAGTAGTCCAAAATCTTTTTCATGCAGCAGCCGCAATAAAGCTGCCCCCGAGCGCTTGGCTGCGCCAATCCATTTCACACCACCGTGAAAGTAATTCCGCATCGCTAGTGGTCTTACCCTCTCCTCCATCTCTCTCTTGTTTGCACATTGCAGTCCCCCCGGTGATCCTGGTGTACCCCGAAACGCAAGCCCAAGAGCCCGGCGTCTCGGCCAGTCTACACTGCCGTGCCGATGGCATCCCCGACCCCAAGCTGGTCTGGCTAAAGAACGGCATGGAGCTGCAGCCACATTCTGCCAAGCAGCTCTCTCTCAAAGGTAACTGCAGGTTCCTTTTTTAAAGTCAATATCCATGGGTTGGATTTTTATGGCTAACTTTTTAATTCATTCGCCCCTAGGCCGTGTTCACTTTTAACTACTCTTTCGGGTCATTTTATTTTTTGAGAGATTTTTAACTATCGCCGATGCATGTTGTAAAACATTCAAAATAATATATGGTGTCAATGCCACCCTTTTTTTACTCATAAGGTGGTCCAGCCAATAGTTTAGAATTAAGTATGTTAAGAGTTTTTTTTGTGTTATTTATCTTTTCAAAAATGATTTGCATAAAGAAATTGCTTGCTGGTAAAAATATATTCAAGCTTGGCAATACTTAGTTTTACTTGTAGTGTTACAGATGAAATTTTGACAAATTTGAATGATGATGATAATGCTTTCCAGTGGACATGATTTGCAACTGCATTCTCGTCCCCCCTGCATTCACTCAGATGCAGTTTAATCACTGTGATGGTGTATTATAGCTTGGGGTTACAGCCCTTAGTTGACTTTGTTTTCGTATTACACTTATATTACTGTTATGTGTTTCAAGTGCAGCATAACTGTAGAGTTACAGACATAGGGTTTATTTTCAGTCTAAGTACAAAAATAGAAATGGAAAAGAAAAAAAAACATTATCCCTATGAGGTTTGCGAGCTTGCTTTGTCACTGGCTTGCTGGTCCCTATCCCAGATGTTGTTGGGCATTAGGCAGGAGGACATCCTGAACTGGTTGCAAGCCAATCGCAGGGTACACGGGGACGAACAACCATTCTGAAATTGAATCCGGGACCTATAACCTGTGAGGCAGATGTGCTAACCACTTTTCCACCATGCTTCCCAAGAGGGGGATATGTTTTCAAATTTTGGATTCAAGCCCGTTGTTATTCTAATAATTTGCAGTCAATACTACACAGATAATTACATGTCCATCAAAGTAAACAAATCAATTAGGTGTCAGTAGCAGCCCCCAAAGTCCTGACAGTACCCTGAACAAATTGACATTTGTCACACAGAATTAATAACTTAATTAAAATCCCTCGCCACCACACAGCCTGAAATTTAAGACTAAAATACACACTAATTCAATTAATGGTTAATTCAAAGTATTGCCAGAAAAAAAATAGCCTGCTTTGGACGCTTAAAAAAAAGCATTTTTTCAGTGTGAATTATTGCGTGCTATTATCGGAATCATAAAAGAAGACATTGAGAAAAGTGAACAGTTGTAATTAACGTACAGCCTGCTAGACACTAATTGCCAGGTGTTGGTTGCTTACAATTATGCGGAAGCCTGGCTTTTTGACATGATGCTGTTAGGTGAGACGAATGTGTTATTCCCCCGTGTTTGATTGATGACGCACAAGTCTGGGAGAAAGAGTGAAACAATGGAACAAAACTCAAATATTTTGAGACTTCTGTTCCATTTTTCTGCATGTACAGTGCTTTTCAAGCATGTCTTCTTTGTAGCCCATTCAACTGATGATGGGCTGCATCAAACAGGCAGAACAGTAACGGTGGAAAAAGTGAGAGATGGTTCTAAGGGAGCTCACACCATAGATGTGTCTGAAAAGGTGCAAAAAGGTCTGCCTTTTGATGTTCCCGCCCGCCACACCACCATCATCATCAGCAAAGACATCCTCCGTGATGCCCTGCGGTGTGGCGTCTAGTCATCAGAGCGCCATGTCCAAGGAGGGTCAGAGCGCAGCTGTGCATCACACAGCCTCTGATGATGACCTGTTCCTCCACACGCTGCCATGTGTAGATCTAAATGAAAATGCATATGCCTGGCAATTGAACATATCCAATTATACCAAGTCTGGCATTAGGAACAGTCTTTTGCCGCTTAGCTGTGCGCATTCATCTAGTCTATAATTTGCTCGCAATAGAATGAGTATCCTTTGAAGTTTGTCACTGAAGGTATCCTGGAAAGAGCTAGAGTTGTCTCCATCTGATGCTAATACTGATACTACTGGGTCCGATATCATCCAAAAAACAGTAATGGATTATCATTTTTATATCCAAGATCTCGAATGTTAGCACTCATATACAAGCAGTTCATTCCAGACTCAACTCCTGCTCTTCTTTTTTGCTTTTATTGACTTTATTAACTCATTCACTGCCATTGACGTCTATAGACGTCAGATCATTTTTTTACTGGGCTGGCAGGAAATGTCTTCAATATTTTACTTGTTCACCGTAATATACGTGGCTAACAAATATCAAAGAATAAAAACGTATTACTTGCAGTAAATATCTGACCCCAATATGTCATTTTGCAAAAAAACTCAATCACTGCCATCGAAGGCTATAGACGTCATATACATTTTTACTGTTATAGTTATTTCTCAGGGTCCAATAATCCATCCATCCTTCCATCATCATCACTGTTGCTGGTGTGCTGGTGCCTATCCCTGCCGTCTTCAGAGACAAGCACCCGTTGACACACAAAAATCATCTAAGGACAGTTTGGAGTCACCATGTTTTGGGGGCTATGGGGTGAACATGCAAACTCCACACAGGGAGATCAGATTTAACCGGAAAAGTTGTAGTAGGACTCATGTAGAAATTGTCTCACCAAACAAAATGGCCTACTTCCTGTCTCTTTTCATGCTTGATTTCTTGAGTTTTTGTGGTTTCTGTTGCCATGTGAAATTTGGCTTTGGAGGCAGAATTTTCAAAACAACTCAACTCATTTTCCAAAGGTGAACAACATGCCTGTAATATTTCCACTTTTCTTAATCCTTCATTTTTTTCCACTTCTTCTTCATTGCCCTTCTCTTAGCTAACGGCAGTGAACTGTTCATCAGCAGCGTCCGCTATGAGGATACGGGCGCGTACACCTGTATCGCCAAGAATGAGGTGGGAGTGGACGAGGACATCTCCTCACTGTTTGTGGAAGATTCTGCCAAGAAGACACGTAAGGAGAAGCGAAAAAAAAGAATAGTTTGATAAGACTGGTTTAAATATTGTAAACGGTGAAGCACTGTTGCTCACAATGGTTTGGACTCAAACCTGCTACGCAAAGCACTTTTGTTTATATATTGTAGGTTACGAAAAGCACTTTTGTTTATATATTGTAGGTTTATACCTAAAACATCTCAACAAAATTGCAGCAAGTAGTTTTCTTTAGTTCTATGTTCTACATAAAATATATGAGTCGAGAATTTATGAACCCGGGGTTTTACCGTGGTCTTTGTCTGGTGTAGTCCTCAGTAGCCAAGCCAACTCAATTTAAAGTTGATGTCTTCCTTTTGTGTTCCAGTTGCAAACATTCTGTGGCGGGAAGAAGGTAAACACATCTCAACTCCTTTTGTATTCATGTTATTTGTTGGAATGCGGTGCAGCTCTCCCGGGCTGGTGAAATCATATAAATTACAGTATATCCGTTCTGTTGTGTTGTCCACAAGAAAGGCCAGCGTGCTCGGTTTGTTTTGTTTTTTTCCTCGCCTTCCATGTTGCCTGGAGTACATTTCATCAACTGCCTCTCACACACAATCAGGCTTTTTTTTTTTTTTTAATCCCGTACCTACCGCTTAAAGCTCCGCTCTTGCGGAAACCATCCAATCCCGTTTGAATGCTGCGTATATTATAACCAGAAAAACAACAACATTACTGGTCTCCCGGCTTTCATATGAGACTAACTGCTGTTTATGGTGCGCTACAATGTGTTTTACAGTGAGCGCAGCATCTGCCCTGGTTGACTGTCAGTTTCAAGCTGTTAGGCAGCGTACACTCGCCGCGTTCTTACAGAGTGTAATGTGTCGACAAGCTGGCAGGCCAGCATACGGCATTGTATCTCCAGTGCGAATTACCATGCATTGAAGATGTGCAAAATCCTACTTTACGATGCGTGTACTATAGCTTATGTACTTTGTGGGGCTATACTACAGAGATGCATGCAGAGAGATTGAACGTGGACTAACAGCCACCTTATGACGTCCAAGTGACGTAACCTCAATGACGCAGATGTTTGATGTCAACAAAACAATAGTGGAATTTGGCCAGAAGGTTAAATATCAAAAAAAAGATTCTAACCAATGTTTACTAGTTTTCGCAACATGATCTATTAGATAAATTGGTGTGAAGATAAGTGGCATAACATTAGGTGTTAGGTTTGAGTTAGTAAGTTCACATTTGACGTTAAGGTTTGTAGAGTTAGGATGGGGTTCAGAGTAAGGTGTTAGGTTTCTGTTCAGTTATGGATGGTAGTATCACATTTATGGTGGTATGAGTAGAGGGAGGGTTGGGTTAGGTTTTAGGGTTGGGTAGAGTTTGGGTCAGATTAGGATTGTGTAAAACAGGTTAGTAGTTTCACATTAGGATTAGGAGTTATGGTTAGGAGTTCGCGCTTCGCTAACAGAATTGGATTTGTGGGTAAGGGGCAGGAGTGCCCAAGGTGAGTCCCGGAGAGCCGCTACCCCACCTGTTTTTAATGTTACCCTTCAACAACAAATGTGATTCAATTACCAGCTCATCAGCAAGCGTTCCAGAAGCCTGAGAACCATCCTGATGAATTTGAGGTGTCTTTGAGTACGGTCACATGGAAAACAGGCTGGATAGGCACCCTCAAGGACTGGACTTGGGCACCCCTGGTTTAGGAGCTAGGCTTGGTAGGGTTACAATTGTGTTAGGATTGGTTATAAACTCAAATGAGGTTCTATGGTTTGGGATTAGTTTGTAGTTTGGTGTTATATTTGTGTCAAAACTGAGTTAGGTTCTCATTCAAGATGAGTTGGTGAAATGTCCTCTCCATTTCCACTGGCTTTTGGTATATGATCCTTCTGCTTCTAACAGAAATGTAGATAGACTCTAGTCACACAAAACCTGTCAGATTTCATACCAAATTTTGTTTGTTTACCTCCTTCAAATCTTTGTTTTTAATTATTATCGGAATCCTTACCGCTTGTGCCTTCGTGTTTTCCACATTGTTCTACAGGTCTGAGCGTGGGTAACATGTTCTACGTGTTTTCTGACGAGGGCATTACGTTGCTGCAGCCCAGCCAGTGTGAGATCCACCGGCAAATCAAACACTCGGAGAGGATCGTCGCTACATACGTAATTCATCTTTGGTCTCTATCGGAGGTGGAAAAAGTACTCTCATTCTGTACGGAAGTTGAAGTACAGATACTTAAGATAAAAAAAAAAAAAAAAGAATGACTGTTGAAAGTTCTTTTGTACCTACCTGAAAAAGCTACTTAAGTGAAGCAACCAAGCATGTGTACATATACTCCCCACCTCTGCATTTTTACTGTATCTACTAGCAGTGATGTTGGATTTAGGGAATAGGCCTAGATTTGCTTTACATGCAACCTGACTCGATTATCTAATGTTCACTGCAATGTGTCACTAACTTTCCCTTCATCTTGCCAGAGTGGGGTGCTCTATAACACCTCCAAATATGATGGGATTATTCGCATCCTTTTGCATAGACTGCAGACGGTTGACGGTCGGGTAATCCACTGGGAAGTGGAAAAATGGTCGTGAGGTGTAAAAAGTTGCTTGTTCCGTAAAGGGATTGGGCTTTTTACCGAGCTGCCTGTGATTGTATTAGCAATCAATAGAAACTCAATAAACCACGCGTTAGCAAGTTCCTGCTGCAAACGGCACTCGCTACACTTTAAACACTCTCGGAAGCGCAACCTGAATGGTGTTTGTCAGCGAGGAACTGCTGAAAGCAGACGACAGCAAGGGCAGAGACTGCACTTTAAATGTGCACTTAAAAAGGACAAGTATCATCAGGAAAATATTACATCAAAAATTATGAGAGGAGAACTGGTTTGAGGTTGTTGAAAAACAATGGAAGATAAATAGTAAAACTTTACTTAAATGATTACTAGAAGGGAAATGTTAATGGGGATTACAAGGTTTTGGGAAAAGAAACACAAAAACGCAAGGAAATAGAAAACAGGAATAGAGAATGTGTAGTTACAAGACTATGAGAAGGGATAACAATTACCCTACTTGTTTGTGAAAGTAAAAGTAATTGAAATTACTACACATACCGTAATTCCCCAAATATAAAACAGCCTTTTTTATCCAAAAATGAATTCCAAAATTATGGATGCGTCCTTTAAACGGTAACTTAAGAATTTGATTTTTTTTTTCACACCAATTAAGGAAGATTGATCTGTGAGCCAAATAAACCGTGTTTTGACACCCAGGTGTGCATTTTTATACTTGCCATATTCTTACCAAGGATAATTAACGGGATGAGCTAGAGGGAGACGCCAAGTTGGATGACAGCAGGAAGTGCCTGTTGCAGTTAAAGGCAGATCGGGTTAGCTGAGGTAGTTACGGTATTATTTTCAATAAAAGAAGCGAACACCCTGAACCAAAGTCCGAGTCCATCCTTGTTCACACACAGGAATATTACTAAAACCGAGAGGAAAAAAACATGATGTCTCCAGCTGATTCAGTTAAGAGTGCACCGGTTAGAGAACGCAGAAAGGTGTATTCCATTTTACTTGTTTATTCATTGCGGCCGTTTGGCTTATACTCACAATCAGAAACTCGGTGGAACACAGATGCTGCGCAACTTCGGGTATTAATGGCAAAAACAACTCAAGCTGCGTCGTGAGGAAAAAGGAAAAATATTTGCTTACAGCGCATTCAAAATTACACTGGCAAGATGTTTACTAACCTCTCACAAAGTGGAAATTCTGAAACACACTTACCTGCAACAAATCTATAATTAATGGATATGAACACAAAAAAATAGGAAGTATGTCAAAAGATGAGACTTATTCTATTTTGCTATAGTTTTAAATTGTTGCCAAACTGTTGGTGCGTCTCATACACGGTGACAGAGAAAATATCAGAATTTGACTCCAAAGTTAAGGGTGCTTCTTATACTTGGGAAATTACGGTAGTTAGTTCCTCTTAGCCTCGGTTGAGGCATAGGGCAGAGATAGTCGCTGGTGCTTCTGTCTCTGTTTTCATAACCATTTGGGGTTTTAAAGTGGTCAAGTGCATCCAAGACCTGGTCTCTTGAGTCCTCAAGAGACCAAACGTGGATCCTTACAGAACCAAATATTCCCAAGAAGCATCCCATCAAGTATTTCGTAGTGAGGAAGGGCATTGTGGCTTCAATTCAGAGCAGTCACTGTTGGTGACGCACACATTGTCTAGTCTCTCTTTGAAATCTGGCCCACGAGTGTCTGTAAATTGTATTTTCTTTGTAAGAATGTTGTCATTTATGATTATCTGCCCCAAATTAGTTTGCTTGTCGATCCAACAACTTGTGACATGATAACATGCTATATATTACTTCTTATCTTCAGCATGTTATATAGTGCTGCCGTTTATGTGTTTTGCTCGATAGCACTTTTGTTTGTGCCAAGTACAGTATTTCCCTTTGGTATAGGGTTAGCATATGCATTGATAAGTACTAATTTGCATCTAATTAACTAATTAATTGTATTGAAATAAATAGCATTTTTAATTCAGTTATATGATTGATTTAATTAATGTAACTTGTGTACATTTGCAAGCTGAGGGCTTTGTACAGTATATATATATATATATATATATATATATATATATATATATATATATATATATATATATGTACTGTATATTATTTCAAACGATGACAGATCCACGGTGATAAAAAGGTTGGGGACTACTGCTGTCCAGTATAGGTTATTTTGAAAAATCAAAAAGGAAACATTTCATAGGAATGTATGTAAACAGTTGACCTGCTTATCTAGTTCTTTTGTTTTGTTTTTCTTCTATTCTTCCCCACCTCCTTCACAACAGGAAGAGATGTGCCCCAAAGGCGAAGGCTCATCGCCTCAGCGCTGCGTGTGGTCGTCGGCGGTCAACGTTCGCGACAAGTACATTTACATGAGCCAGCCCCTCCAGAGCCGTCTCCTGGTGATGGACATCCAAGCGCAGCGGGTAGTCCAGGTGGGTTGCAGAAAATGCCCTCCTCCGAGAGTTGATTTCAATACTTCCCTGCGGGCTGATGCCTGATGGGAAGTGCAAAAGGCCAAGGTTAAGGTGATGACTTTTTCCTCCATTGTGATCAGGTGGTACTTTGTGTAGCGCATAGGTCTCCAACTCCAGTCCTCAATTTTGCATGTTTTCGTTGCTGCTCTACTGATTCAAATGATTAGGATCCTTTTCAAGCTCCTGCAGAGCTTGCTAATGAGCTAAGAATTTGAAACAGGTGTATATAAGACAGAAGCATTGAAAACACGCAAGAGTGCGGCCCTCCAGGACTGGATTTGGAGACCTGTGGACTGCAGAGCAGGAGTGTCAAACTCATTGTAGTCAGAGTTTCTGTCATAAATTTTAAGTGTGTTTGTCACACACTGACCTAGTTTTGATATCAGAGGCTGGCAAAAAATGTTCAAAAAAGAGAGGAAGAAAACTTGCAAGTTTGGTATTTTAGCCAGAAACTTGAAGTCAAATCAGCATTCTGCGGGCCACATAAAATGACGTGGTGGGCCAAATCTGGGCCCTGAGCCTTGAGTTTGACACCCGTGGTGGCAGTATTTCGTCCAATCCTTTGATCTTCACATCAAATCTATTTCGATCAAAGGGAAAACATTGAAAGACACTAGCTGAAGCTGAAATTTCACCCAGATGTTGAGAACATGTCAAATGACCTTTTAGTTATCACACTACCAGGAGTGTGCCATCCCTTGGCTAAAATAGTGTGAGAATTTAGGAAAAAAAAATCACATAAAACTGGCCAAAACATTGCACATGGGTTAATCCATTTTTGCAATATTATACTTTTGGTTGGAGGGTGTTGGCAGCTCCCCGTGCAGCCATGCAGAAGCAGCTTAATGGATTGTGTTATTGCTGCCTGCTGACCCTTTATGTCTCCTTTCTCTCTCACATTTTTACTGTATTTCATTCTGCGCCCTTCCCTCGAGTCTATATCGGCTCTATCCATCACCGTCCCGACCAGCTGAGCA
This sequence comes from Hippichthys cyanospilos, assembly GCF_059441005.1. Lineage (NCBI taxonomy): Eukaryota > Metazoa > Chordata > Actinopteri > Syngnathiformes > Syngnathidae > Hippichthys > Hippichthys cyanospilos. Next base: position 12,553,657 of record NC_142386.1, on the reverse strand, counting down.
CATTTAGCACGTCTGTGTTGGCATGATGGGACATTTGCTGCCCAACAAAATCAATTCTTCTCAAATGTCAGGCAAAATGTTACATGGACGCCAGTGGAGCAACGGGTCAAGATGTTGCTAAAAGGATCGGCAGTGGTTTTCTTGACCTTTGGTTAACGACTCAACCAAAACATATAAATCGTTACGTCCTCAGAGAGTGAGGAGGAGCAGACCTCCTCCAAGGCTTTCGTCTGAGAAAGCCTTTCAGGACCATTGAAAACCTTTTAGTCATGTTGGATTTTGCCCAATGTTAATGAATTTGTATTTCAATATTGTTATGTTTTCATCTTTTTTTTTTGAGACAGAGAAAAATGCTTCTCAAAAGCATTCGATTAAGTCTAATGTTTTAAGTGAGATTTTTGAATGGTTACTTATTATGCAATCTGGAACAGAACTTGATTAAACTCATTTTGTCACTATTGCTGATGGTAATGCATATAGAATACTAGGGCTGCAGGATTATGGCCAAAATAATAATCACGATAATTTAGGTCAATACTGAAATTACGATTATTCGTCATGTTTGTCTATTTATTGCCCTTTTTAATTTATTGCAACACAGCTAAATTACTTGCTGAGTGCAAACCAATGAAAAAAAAAGCCTACTCAGATGCAAGAACATTATTTACCTTTAAGCAAATTTTAATAAATTAGCAGTCAAAATGTCATTTTCAGTCATTTAAACCAAATTTATTCAATTTTTATTTTCGCCAATTGAATTTTTCAAAATGGGTCCAAATTGATAGCTAGAATTATGTATATTATGATTCAGGTGAGAAACTCAACGTCATTTTACACTGGTAAATAATATATTAGGGTGAGAAAAGCAAAAGACTTTTGTTATGCAAACATGTGGGAAACATTGCCCCCTGGTGGTAGGATGACAAAGTCCTTGATTTGACTTGTAATCAAAAAAAGTGCTTGACTTTTTAAATGTTAATATCGTGATCACGATTAAAATTCGATTAAGTTTGCATCCTTAGACATTACCGTGTCACTTCTAAAAAATGTTTTTATTCATTATGGCCTTATTCCCAAATGCTGGTGTTTACTTTGCAACCAAATGTGCAAACAGGATCCGAGTTCGATTGAATATCGTATTACATACTAGCTGTTAGCCATGGCTGCCAATTTGTTAATGACCTGAAAGTGTCGATGTGAAGGTTCACAAATGAATACGTTTTTGCTGAAAGTGTTAGATTTTTCATATCAGAATTAAAATGTGTGCAGGCACTTGCTACGGATCCATTTCCTGTGAAGATGCTCTACGACAAGTCACATGACCAAGTGTGGGTGCTAACGTGGGGCGACATGGACCGGACACAACCAATGCTCCAGGTACATGAATGTTTTTGTGAAATTCAGCCCTCAAAGCCACTTATTACCTTAGTAACATGCCAAAAGCAAAAATACGTAGGCTGCCATTGGCCCATTTGTAATGGTCCTACAAAGGACTATTCCTCCTAGAGATTTTGTCCGACTGCTGCCAAATTTGAACCTCGTACACTTGGGAGACAGGTGACAAATGAAACCGCAGACGCCGGCAGCAGTGGAACTAATCCTCTGAGGGTCAGTGAAATAGGCCGAAGGGCATGCCACCGTTATATCTATCATCGTCAGAAACATGAATACGGCTGCACCCAGTCTCGCCGGAGGCAAAGCTGCAATTATGATTTCGGAGAGGTGGCGTGTTTACAGTTGTCCGCGTAGATATTAGCTCCACCAAATCGATGACTCTTTTGAGGAGTTTCACCTCTTTTTATATTCAAAACAATGGAGTGAGATTGCTGTCAAAAATGCATGTTTCACCATTCGTATGAGAACGACTCTCGCGAGACACCATTTCTCATCTTTGTATCGATCTTTCTTTTGGATCGGCGAATCTCTCTTTTGGATTCGTGGGTCTAATTCTTTGGATTTGTGACTCTAAGCCTTTGGATTTGAGTTAGATGCAGAAAGTACGTATATGCAAATTGAGATGACGTCGCGGCAAGCTACCAGGCAAAGTCAGTCCACCTGCGAGTCATCCTCGGTGCCATTAATCACACACGCATAAGTTTTTGACAGCGATCTTACGCCATACATCAACGTGAATGTCCAATTTATTTGTAAATTATTTTATGATATTGGACTGACAGGCTTATGACTTGTGACGACGAATCCATATAGTTAAAAAAATAAGAAATTGGTCTGTCACAGTGTTTTTTAAGAGACCACAACAATAAATCAGAAACAATAAAGCTGGGCTTTATTTGTAACTAATTCATCTTTAATTTGTAATAGGATTCCACTTAAGTGTCCATGTATGCAATTCAACGGAAAGGGTTTTTCCAAATCAACTGCAGTGCTTGTTTCTGCCAGCAGAGGTCACTAGGTGTTCTCAAAGCTTCCCAAAATTACGTCATTTTCCTATAAATTGGCCCTAAAAAAAGCAAAAGCTGACATGACTAAAAATGTGCATACATTGTCCTTAAGATTGAAGGATGATGAGCTATCGAAAGCTTCTGTTTGGCGTTCAGCACGCGTGGTGCGAATCTCTCGCAGATCGACTTACTCGTCCAATTTGCATATTCAACTCAAATCCGAAGGATCACATCCACAAATCCAAAGGAGAGATTGATAACGTGTTATTGACAGCGATCTTACCCCAAACAAAACAACACCTTAAAACGAGTCATTATCATGTTTATCTTTTCAGTTTAAACTTGTTTTGCTCTTCATAAGTCCTTGAGAAACCTTGAAACAAACTAATGGCATTTCTATTGAAATTGAAATACTCAATTTCGGACTTGTATTAAATTATATGAACAAATACTGGATTAAAACAATTGTTTGAAGGCTAATTTAAAGAATAGACATAACAACTGTTTTTTTTCTTCTTTTTTCTTCTTTTTTGTTTAATGAAAACCCACTGGCACATTCCACTCCCGGTATGTTCATTCAATACAGCCAAAATGGCTTGAAAACAAAGACGACTGAAAGGCTTAAAATGTCCCTCGGTTCTCTTCAGGGTTCTTTTTAGATCCGAATTTTGAAAGGTCTACCATCAGACTGCATAATTACATATTTTCATTGTTTACTTACACAGTTATTGTTTAGAACTCGGTACTTAGGGTCTCAAATGAAGTGTACAATTATTTTTTTTTAAGGACAGAACAATTCCTTTGTGTGTAATTAAAAAAGGAAAAAAAAAACAAAGCAGTGGCTTTGCATGCAAATCACTCACCCGCAAGATTTGCATTCTTTTGGATGTTTTGGCGGAGAAAAAGATAATGAAGAACTGCTGGCAAGTCAGTAACATTTTACCCAGCATCTTCTTGAATTCTTTTATAAGCCCCACTATTTTGATACCAATTTTTAAACATGTATATCCAATTTTGATGTCTTTACCAGGGATTTTAAATGCTTTAGCTATTTAACATAGATTGCCCGCCATACGGCGATTTCGCGCAACGGAAAACACTCGTAAACCGGAGCCCACGGAATAAACATAGATAGATAGATAGATAGATAGATAGATAGATAGATAGATAGATAGATAGATAGATAGATAGATAGATAGATAGATAGATAGATAGATAGATAGATAGATAGATAGATAGATAGATAGATAGATAGATAGATAGATAGATAGATAGATAGATAGATAGATAGATAGATAGATAGATAGATAGATAGATAGATTTTTTTCGTTTAACTGACAATCCTTGAGAGGATTTTCATCTATTTAGAACGATGCTAGCGAGTAGTTGAAACAAAGCTATTCATTCAGTACCATTTCAACCATCAACTTCATTAGTGCAGTTTTAAAAAAAGGATTATAGATGATTTCCATCTGTTTTTAGCCGCTCTGATGTTTGAAGAGAAAAGAGAGATGCTGTTGAGGGAGTCAGATGAAAGCCCGGGATGAAGTCGCAACAAAGGGAAGCCAGCGGAAAGAAGCTTAGCTCATTTCGGCCGCGTAATAATACTCTGCAAAACTGCATTGTATCGCATCACCTCCTGTGTTATCTGCGTGGTTGTCTCGAGTGCTGTTGAGATTTTGTTGAAAAGAAAACGGCAGGTAAGAGAGGGGCGTTTTTTTGTGTTTTTATTATTTATCAGTTCTATGCTGTTTTTGAAGCAAACGCAGATAGAATGGAGCCCCCCAGCCCCCTGCTGGGGTACGGCGAGATGCTGCAGTGTGTTTGATGTCTTGTTCTTGTAAAAAAAAAAAAAAAAAAAAAGAGGGGGGGGGGAGAAAAAATATCTCTGTTTCTAAATGTAGCAGTGACAGGGTGGTCCAAAATCAAAACTATTTATGTCATATGTGAAAGTTGTAGCAAAAAGCTAACCGAAAACTAGGGCAATACAAGTATTCTACTCAATTACGTTTTTTTTTTTATTTCAACAGGGATGGGTAGGAGAGTATCTGATTCTGCTCCATTGCAAATGTCTTAACGAAGAAACAACTTAATTCATGCAAAACCACCACTAATGACAACAATTTTTAGATATGAGATGAACACAGTATGAGAGTTCACCGGTCGTAGGCTGAATTTTGTAAACCTACCATTTTTCTACTGTTGATTATAAAAGAATGGAAAACCAGAAAAGAGACTCTTTCACAGACTCTATACTATAGTCCATCCATTTTCTATAGCTGCTTATCCTCATTAAGGTCACTGGCTTGATGGTGCCTATACCAGCTGACTTCGGGCAGTCCGTAGGACAATTTAGAGTGTCCAATAAACCTGCTATGCATGTTTTTGGAACGAATATATATATATATATATATATATATATATATATATATATATATATATATATATATATATATATATATATATATATACAGTATAGTATTATCATTATTATTATCATTATTATTATTAGCAGAAAATCTAATCTTATCCCTAGACAAAATCCCCACTATAAATGACTTGCTGACTTGCTGGCTCCAAACACCATATTGTATGAAGGACAAAGATTTTGCATGAGGTACTTTTAAAAAATAAAAATGAAGAAGTGCTGACTCCGCTACAGGTGAAGCGAAAGATGGCACTTCTTTTACGCGAAACAAGCAGAATGAGACCATGTTATCAGTGGAACGCGGTGCGAGGTTGCATTACATGTGCGGGCATGGTAGACCTTTACGATATTTATCAGCACCAAGATGAACGAGGATGTCACCTCTGGCCGCCACTTGCTTATCTCGCAGGCAGGAAGTGGTGAGGTGGACATGTGGAAAATTGCACACTGCACATAAAAAGAAGGAAATCGGGGAAAAAACAAGCATAAATTAAGCATTTCATTTTTTGTTCCATGTATATATAAAAAAAAAAAAAACAACAACCTATGATTGTACTGTGCATTGTTCTTGCTGCCTTGTTTATGTTGTTGCAACACCTAAATTTTAATCTTTAATATTTAAATAATTATACACAGAATGCTGATGAACATAAACAAAAATGTGTAAAATGAGTGAGAAATATTTTTGAGGAAAAACATTTTGAAAAAAAAAAATCTGCATATCCACAGACATGCCTTCCTATTTCTCACCAGGTGAGCTCATCTACTGTACTTCAGACTGCTGAAAGGAACATTACATTTTCTTTTCAAATTAAGAGCAAATTAATTGAAAGCAAAACATTTTGTGCTTTTATTTTCTTAAGTTTTGCCCAGGTACGCCTTTTCATTAGTGACACAATGAGAGAGAAATAAAGTGCTGTTGTACGATATGTTGTCTTGGGTTGCTGAACTGAATACGCTTAGAGATAACATCGCTTTATCGCTGAGTGCTACCCTGTGGTGAATATCGCCGGGCCTTTTCATCTTGTTTGGACGGTTCGAGCTTGTTAAGTCAAAATTTAGTTGCCTTGTACATTAAAGGTTAATGGATTTTCTGCTGAAAAATATGATACGGCTGTTATCACTGTAAGAAGGTTGATAATCACTCTTATATACAGTAATCCCATGTTTTTTACAGTTAATGGGGACCGAAAACCCCCCATGATAAGTGAAAACTGCAAAGTGGCGTTACCCGATTCCCGCCCCAACAGAATTTTCATGCAAGTGTATGTGGGTATATGAATATTGAAAAGTGAAAAGTACAGTATATATACTTCCATATTTAAGACAAATATTACTGCAGTACACATACTTACTTAGATCTTAAATAATTAAACCTTATACAGTAACTGTACCGTTAAAAATTATTAAACCTTATACAGTAACCCACAAGACACATGATTGGCTGATTGATAATGATTGTGCCTTCTTGCCTTCATTGGTCGATGGTCACGCCGGAAGCCAATCACATGTCTTGTCTCACTCATGAAACTTACACATGCAGTTAGGTAGACGCAAAGGAAAAACAGAAGAGAGCAGCGCTGCACCAGAGCATTGTAAAATATTTTACCCAGATTTATTTTGTATTATATTGAAATTTCAAGTGTAAACTCTGTTATCATGTTTATCATGCTTCACTCAAATTAGACTTCCGGGCACTGCTAATATAACCGCTGCTCTCCATGAGACTACAGTCAAAGGGTTGGGAAGAGAAGGGATAACAGTACGGTTACTATATAAGGTTCAATAATAATTTAAGATATAAGTAAACATGTGTATTGCAGTAGTTTGACGTCCCAGGAGTGCCTGTGGCAAGTGCATTTATAGTTAACCAGTCTGTCTGGCATGCAAGAAACCTTCATAGCACATCTATCCACAATATAGCTTATAAAAAAAAAAAATCTGCGATGCACTGAGGACGCAATAGGGAAGGCACAAAGTAACAAAGGAAGACCGTTACTATATACGCAAGATGAACAATTTTACAGAATAATGACAATATACTGTAACATCAGAGAGAGGCAAGGAAACGTCACTGAATTGCATAAAAATAAAAGATTAGACCGAATGAAGCAGTAATGAACACAGAGTACATTTAAAGTGCCTTTTCCCGGACTCCGTCCAGGTAATCCCTCAGGCAAGCGTGGGTGAGGTCCATCACGCCATCCGAACCTCGTTCCAGCAGGTCAGCGACTTCTTCATCCCGCCGACCAACCTCATCATCACTCATGTGAGGTAAAAGCCCAAACCTCTCCACATAAATGAGAAAGCTAATGACACGTATTAATCACCGCCAAGCAGCCAGGGGGCAGGCCATTAACCTTCCAGTGTGAACTCTGTCTGCCAAAGGTTTGCTTTCGTCTTCCTCCAAGACCAACCGGCAGTGCACAAGGTGGACCTGGAGACATTCCGGCACGTCAAGACCATCAGCCTGAAGGACTACAGCTGCGTGCCTGCCAGTATGGCTTACACGCATCTGAGCGGCGTCTACTTTATCCAGTGCCAGGGCGGAACAGCCCAGCTGCTGGTAGACGCCGTGACGGATGCAGTGGTGGGACACAACCGCAACCTCACTGGCCGGGCTTTCGTGTCACCTGACGGCCGCTACGTTGTAACGAGCGGCGGCGGCGGTCGGTTGACGGTGCAAACAGTCTCCTTCCAGGGAGAGATGCGCATCCAACAGGAAGTGGAGGACCCCGTCGCCGTATCGGACCTGGTCTTTCAGCCCTCGTTCACCACATCCAATAAATACGTGGCGGTGGCCGCCTCAGACACCACCGCGGACCTGCTCTTCGCCGACCTGTCCTCCGCACACACCGAGGTCCTCCGGGGCCTCAAAGATCCGCTGGGACCTGGAAGCTGGCCCTGGGGTGCGCCCTACCGAGTGGTGGTCTCCAGTGGCCCGTTCGGACAGTACCTGTTGACGCCGTCTGCCGAGTCTCTCTTCATCCTGGACGGCAAACAGAGAACGCCGCACTGTGAGGTTTCGGACATCACGAGGGGGAACACGGTGGTATGGGTCGGCGAGGTATGAGCGAAACAACAACTATCAGTAGGACTTCATTCAAATAAAAGGCCCGGTATTTAATTACAGAGCAAGAAGGATTAAATGTGTTGGGTTTTAATGTGTTTAAAAAAAAAAAACTGTTGCGATAGTCCCGCTGGGAGAAAGTGTCAATGGTGTTCAGTGACACAATTGTACATGATTGCACTTCCCTTCCGTCTTATCACAGCAAGTTAAGCACCTGACCAAGGGGTTACCATACTACGAACTATGCACAATGCTCACTTTTTTAGTGTTTAAAAAAAAAAGCTTTCCGATTGTTTTTTTTTTCCTGTGTGCGTGTGTGTTGATCATCTTCACCAGTGAAAACCACAAAACGTCAATGTCCGCATTTAGTGTCCGTGAGTCCTTTTAGATGATGTGTTATCCTCCAGCCCACTCCACCTTTCGTATTCGCCACTCGATTTGGTGTTGATGGAATCAATGTCCGCTACACTCCTGTTCACGTCCTAACTGCACCTTTGAAATTCCACTAAAGTCTGTAAGCATTTGTATGCACGTTGGCTATGATGTCTAGCTAGCAAGATAGCAAATCAACAGGGAATGGGCCTCTAGCTTGATAGAAATTGTTAAGTACTTGATGCAGTCCATAAATCAAGCTAAGAAAATTGCAAACAGAAGGGATTGATCTCATTAGTCACCAGAAATACAGTATCTGGCCAACATGTCAGCACAGTCCACAGATGTCTTCGTGGGTCGAACAGGACCAAAATAAGAACAGTTGAACGGTTTAGCCGTTAGTTTCACTAGCTCGGTAGCTTAGTACCCAAATTAACGAGCTTGCTTGTGTTTTACTCCAACTCTTTGCAAAGAAGACAAAGAAAAATTGTTTTACAATTGCTCAAAGTCAGGGGGTTTTGTTTTGTTTTTTTAACTTTAGCTGACTCGCGAGCATGATATTGTACAAAAAGAAGTTGTAATAATTAGCTACAAATTCCCAGTGACATGTAAACTGCAAAGTGTAAATTGAACCCTATTTGTGGCTCTCGTCTTTGATATAGGCTGCTATGCTTAGTTTAAAGGGACAATCTTGGCAGATGGCGCTAGCAGACAGTGCTGTGAAAATTATTTGCCCCCTTCTTGATTTCAGTATTTTATGCATATGTATCACTCCCAAAAGTTTTATTTCATCAAACCAATATTAGTATCACACTGAAAAAACTCAAGGGTGTATAAAATGCAGTTTCTGAATGATAATTTTGCTAACCAAAATTACCAATTACCCCTGAATGTATCAGCAAGTTGTTCCACCTTTTGGCAGGTACTGCATAAGTGACATCAAACGTTTGCGATAATGGGTGATGAGTCTTTCACACCGCTTTGCCAGAATCTGTGGAATTGTTTCAACTCTGCCATATTGGAGGCTTTTCTAGCATTAATGGCCCATTTAAGGTCACACCACAGCATTTCAATTGGATTTAAATCCAGACCTTGACTATGCCACTTCAAAACCTTAATGTTGTTCTTTTTGAAACATTCTGAGGAATTGTTGTTCAAAGAGCTCTTGTCCTGAGTTTGAGGCCACTAATCTATGGCTCGACATTCTCCTTCAGGATTTTTGGGTAAATGGCAGAATTCATTTTTTCATCAATTACAGCAAGTTGTCCTGGTCCTGAAGATGCAAAGCAGCCCCAGACCATTACACTGCCACCTACCACCATGCTTAACTGTTGACGTCATGTTGTTGTTTTTTTTAAATCAAATGCTGTCTTTTTTACACCAAATATAACTGTTTTTGTTTTGTTTTTCCCCAATGTGAGACAAGTCTTTGTGCTCTTTTGTGACAGCAGTAGTTTTTTCGACTGAGAGCCATCCCATGAGTGCCATGTTTGTCTTATCGAGGAGCCATGAACACTGACCTGCACTGAGGCCAGCGAGGCCTTCAGTTGGTAGCATGTGTTTCTAGGTTAGTGATTTCCCGAATGAGTCGTCCTTGCATTTTTGGAGTAATCTCAGTTGGTCAACAACCTCTGGGAAGGTTTGCCACTGTTCTCAGTTTTTTTTTTGTGCATTATGGCTCTGACAGTGGTTTCCTGGAGTTCCGCAGCCTTGTAAATGTCTTTATAACCTTCACCAGACTGATAGGCTTTTTATTATCCTAATTTCTTCTAGAATGCTATGGGGATCTTGGCATGCATTTGTTCTTGTAGCCTAGTTCACTTTATCTACCAGAGTCTATTTCATGATTTATTGGTTCAACAAGATGTTGACAAACAGATTTGGGTGTGGCCTTAAAAATGAATTTAGGGTTCCCAAAACAATACATCAAAATATGAAAAAAAAAATAAATAAATCAAGAACGGGGCAAATACTTTTCACAGTATTGTGTATATATATATATATATATATATATATATATATATATATATATATATATATATATATATATATATATATATATATATATATATATATATGAATGTATTAATTCATTAATGGAGAACAGAAAGCTATGAGACCTGCATGCCACGGTTGTCTCGGTCCACCATGTACATCTGTTTCCTTCCCTCATTGTCGTTTAACAATTAACCGAAAAAAAAACAAACAAAAGTCACATTTGTTCATCTTAACCTCATATGGGTTGCCAGCAATCTAGCTAGCCCAATTGTTGCAAATGTCAAAAGGCGAATTGTTTGACCCATGGGTCATTACTCTCCACAGTTGTTGTAGATAAAAGTGTTTAGGACAAATGACTATAGTGACTGTACAGTTTTTGTTTTTTTTCTGTATGCATTTTGTGTGTTCTCTGGTTGACCAGGGCAATTGATTTTGTAACAAAAAGGTCAAATAAAACATGTAAAAATAATTCATTAATCAATGACTCACTTCATTTGTGCTGAAGAAAAATTTAAAATTTGCAACAAGTTCTATTGCTTATAGGTCTTTGTTTGTTTGGTTTTTGTTGAGTGGTGAACTTTGCTTCAACTCCAACTCTGGGGCATAAAAAGTTGCAATAGACAAGATGACATGAAAGTATTTCCACAGGCAACAGGCAAGTAAGTGGCGTGTCATCACATCACACAAGCGCACACACAATAGAGCAACATTGTAACCCCCACCACCACCACCACCGACAAACCAAACTTTTGCAATGCATGTCATTTCATTGCTTCCTTTACTTTTTTATTCCCCCCACCTTGCAGTCTCTGATTGGAAATTAATCATTAGGTAGCCCCCAAACATCCCACTCCATTTGTCAAATTTCCAACAATCAATTACTTTGTACTTTTAGTATTCTGCATCATGTGTCAGATTTCAATTACCGTATTTTCCGCACTATAAGGCGCACCTAAAAGCCTTGTTTTTTAAAAAAGCTGATAATGCGCCTTATATATGGATCAATATTGAGATTGGGATTCGTAGATGAGGAATGAAGTGATAAAGTGAGATTTACCTGTTTCTTTTGTGTGTTTACAGTTGAACAAGGTTGCTCATATTTACATTGAGTTATTATCCTATTGAGAGTTTAGTTATTATTTGAGTTATTGTTATTATTTTGAGTATTACTATATTGTGATTGAAAAAGTTTTAAAATATGTCATCAATTGAGGGTGCGCCTTATATATGGAAAAGGGTTTAAAATATGTCATTAATTGAGAGTGCGCTTCATAATCCGGTGCGCCATATAGTGCGGAAAATACGCTAATATGTTTTGCACATCATGTCAAATACCTATCAATTCATTGTTTACCAAAGTATACCACACCAAAGTGTCAAATGGCCATCCAGTCATACCTATTAATGCCCCATCGACTCAGTCACCTATTTAAGATCTTTCCAAATCATCTATTGTGATCATCATCATGTCTTCGCGTATGAAAAACTCAGTCCCGTGGTGTTTACGGAAAGAGCTACCGTATTCCTCAGAGTACAAGTCCTCCCTTCATTAGTTAATGTAGTTATAATCTATGGTGTGTGTTATTAAAATGACAAAATTACGGTATTTGTAGACACATTTTTTTATCGTATATAGATTAATATACTTTTGCCGTTATGGGGGAAGGGGGTGGGATGGAAACGAGACAAGTGCGAGGCAGAGTGCGCATAGACTCAAATGCTGAAACTAATGTTGCGCGAGTAAAATGATTTGAAGTTTCATTGCTTTATTTTTTTGACACAGCTAAATATTAATTTGTCGAGAAGCATTAAAAGACATCATTACTATCTGACAAGCCTAATAACTCCTCCCATTTAATCCTCGTTACTCCCACGGGTAGTCACCCAATTTGTTTGAAATGGAGGTCTTCGGAGATGATGGGCTGATCATCTTAGTCAGGATGTTCTTTACCCAAATGACGATTTTTGTGAGATCAGAGGATGAAAAGTTGGCCTTCGCTGTTTCTCACCCCACTTGCAGACATCCAATCCCGGCTTGTTCAAGCACGCATTTTAAGAGCTGAAGGAGACAAGCCAAGCCGTCTTCTCCTTTTTATAATGCATCAAATTCCCTCAAAAATTAACCACACAGCCTCGTTGTTGACAACAAACAGGCAATTAGTCGGCACTTAACAAACGTTTCTGCTTTGTTCTGTGAAAATGCTCTAAAACAAATGCACACTATATTGAATTAGAGGCATATATAATCATTTTAAGCCTTGTAACTGACATGATATGGCTTATTTCACATTCAAATTAATGTTATTCAAACACAAATATGAGGAAAAAAAACTGGTCTCTTTTGAATTATGCGGTTATAAGTCGACCCCACTATTATCCGGGTTGGGGGGGGGGGGGGGGGGGGGGTCTACTTATACTCTGAGAAATACGGTAATTCTCTATGCCTTTTCCAGCAGAAGTCAAAGCGAGATTTCTGTAGTGCAGTTTGGGTATCTAAAGTTTTTATTTTAACTATTTGACAAGATTGTGAGCGAAGAGGTGTTGAACATGACGGGGGCAAAGTGCATCCTCTGCAGCTGAACAATCGTCACCTCCACCATCGCACTTTTAACGCCACGTTACCACCTTTTGGTGACACACAGCTAATTGACCTTGTACCAATTAGCAGAGCCACAGTTGAGTTGAGCCATTGTCTGATTTTTTGTTGCAGGTGAGCGGCAGCTGTCGCCTGCGGCTAACACTCGACACCTCTTTATCACACTTTACCAGCGCGTTGATGAGGCATTTTATGGGATAGCAGTTAGCTTTTAAAAAATTGGAAAGTGGATTGACTTATCGTTTTAATTTGATTTTCTAGAAAGGGAAACAACGCAAAGACACTCGAATTATGGAAGAATAGTAGAAGTTGTAGTGAAAACTTGCTAAAACCTATAACATTTAATACTCTACTTTTAAACTCAACCCTTGTCTTGCCACCCTGACTTGAAACCCTATTCTTATCTAAAAATGCAAATACGAAAGCCCAATTCTGGATTGCAACTGTATTTGAAACCCTAACAGGGTCCAACCCCAAGTACGTAACCCTTTTCTTGGGTTGAAATTCCTTACATAAAACTTTGACATGAAACTCAAACATGGATTGAAAACGTAATTTCCAATCTTAACCCTGACTTGAAACCCATTTTTGAAACCTTGACTTTTGTTTGATAACCTAGACCGGAAACATTTATCTGAAACCCACACCTTGTGTTAAAAACCTTCATTTTTAACCTTGACTGAGTTCGATCTTAATTTTGTTCAAAACCAAAATTTTGTCTTGAAATCCTAATTTTCAAGCCAAATCCTTGGTGAAACCCCTAGCCCAGGCTCGGAGGAAATCCCAAATTCTTGTCTGACACTCAAGGTCAGACTTGGCACTGTAATCCATACCCTTCCTTTACTAATCCATACCCTCAGTTTACTAATCTGTTCATCAGTTTATCAAACCATACCCTCAATTTACTTATCCGTACTCTCACTTTACTTATGTACTGTTTCATCACTTAACTAAACCGTACCCTCAGTTTACGAATCGGTACCCTCAATTTATTAATCTATTTAATTAATTTACTAAACCGTATGCTCAGTTTACTAATCTGTACCCACAGTTTACTAATCTATTCCATTAGTTTACTGAACCGTACCCTCACTGTATTCCGTACCCTCAGTTTACCAATCCGTTCCCTCAGTTTAGCTCAGTTTACCTGTCACGGGATGATGAGGCAGGGATATATGGAGGCGTGATTGCTGGGGTAGTGGACCCAAGTCCAGGAAGGCTCCAAGGCAGTGAGTGTGTGCGGTAATCCATATTTATTTGGTAACAGGCAGAAAAGAACAAAAGGCGGGGAAAACAACACTGCGAAAAAATACAGTGATGTGGGTTAACAGGAAACACTAACGGGCAGGCGGGTACAGGGACAAGGGACTTGCGACGAGACGTGAGACAGATGATATGCGACTACAATCCGACTGCGAGCTGTAACAAAAACTGGGTTTAAATACACACACAAATAAACCAGATGCAAAACAGCTGGGAAGGAACAATAGGCAGGGAAAGCAGATGGTAGACACACGAGGGGCAAGAAAACGCACACAGGTGGACCAGATTAAAACTAACGCTGGGTGACACAGGATGAACAGAAACAGGAACTACGCAAACAGAAAAGAACAGAACCCCCCCAAAATAAACCCACAACCAAAAACCAACAGAACATGACAGTACCCTCAGTTTACTGTAAAAGCTGTGAGGAACGAAACCGAAACTTGGTCTTGAAGCCCTAATCTTCGGAGCCCTCTGGTGCCAGGGTTTGAAAAAAATGTATATATTTTCACTAATTCGTACCGTCAGTTTAGGAATTCGTTCCCTCAATTTACCAAACCATCTGTATCCTCAGTTTACTGTAAACACTGTATTGAAGGGTGGTGTCCTGGGGTGATCACAGTCCCTGCGCACTTCAGCTCCTGCTGCGCATAGAGGTCAATGTCTATTCAACCAAGACGATGGTTTAAATATTTTACAAATGTTGTTTATAGCGCGTTGTCATTGAGGGATGGAGTCATCATTGCTGTTCAGACAACATTTTGACTGAGATAAAGATCGCGAAAATCCAAACCTGCCACTGTCCTTGCATCTTTACTTAAGTATTAGTAATGCGGTGTGTCCTGTGTGAGGTGTTCCAAACACTTTTCGTTAGAAGGGAAAGAAACACAGAACTTGTTCTTCTTCGGGACAGCCGATACCCGCTTATTCCACGTGTCATCACACCGGGACATCTCCCTTCAATACAGCCATTACAGTAAACTGTGAGGGTACGGTTTACCTAACATGAGGGTATGGTTTCCTAAATTGAGGGTATGGATTAGTAAACTGAGGAAACGCATTAGTAAACCGATGGATCGGATTACCAAACTGGATTACTTCTTTTTTTCATACTCTGGCACCAGAGGAGCTCAATACTTAATCCCTTCTTAAACTTAATTTAGAATCCTAACAAAAAGTCTTACCTTTATTTGGAACCCAAGCACAGGCTTGGAACCCTAATTTGAAACCCTGCAGTATGGTATTCAGTCTTCTTATTCTTACCATCTGTCGTCATGAGCTCACTGGATGACTATTCAAAATAAAGATACCTCTTGTTTATTCACATGTATCCCCAAATCCCAAATTCTTGTAGTTTCATCCTGTTTGGATGAGATACCATTAGAATTCAACTTTTTTTTTTCTGTGCCTCTGCTATGAGAACTTTTTGTCTCCTACAACCAGATTTGTTTTGTTTTCACTAGCAAATTTCCCAAGGTTTGTTTGTTTCTTTCTAATCCTGTTGATTCCGCCAACGATGCCTGCCTCTGCAGTCAAGTGTTTGTTCAGGCTCTCGCCTGTCTGCTGGCGACGTCATGTCAGAGTGGTGTGCGAAGCAGGTACAACTCAAGCTCACACTGAGATAGGAAGGGCATAAAAGTAGTGGTTGGGTGCATCAATGAATTTACCAATAACCTCAAACAATTACGGTTCGTTGTTTTGTTATTTTGTGTGTTGGTAAATATAACATTTCAATTTAATACCTGGGAAGTTTATTTTTGAATACCCCGTGAGTACTCTATTTCCTTAGTCACATAATTTGCTCAAAATGGGTTTTAGTTTGGATTTAAAATGTTTAAACATTGGTAAATATTTTAAACTAGGGTTTTCAAGTTAAACTTTCACGATAGAATAAATATTTTTTTAAAAAAAGTAGGATATGTAATGGCAGGAGTGTCAAACTCATTTTAGCTTGCGGGGTGCATGGAGTAAAATCTATTCCCAAGTGGGACGGTTCAATAAAATCAAGGTATATCTTTACATAATTTTAATCCAAAAACTTCAAATTTATTGTTCTTTTTTAATATTGTCTAAAATATTACAAGCACAATATCAATATCAATGATAAAATATGAACATTACTATTTGTCATAATATATTTCAAGTTTTTCATTTATTGAAGGAGGGAGGGGGCATAAAATGCAGGATAATGTAGTTAGAAATTACATTGATTAACTCAGTCACAGAACTGAATTACAAATGCTATTAATTTCAATCCATAACATACCGGTAATGGGATGCAAATTAAAGTACTTATCAATAATGAAAAACCTTTGCATATGCTAACATATACCAAAGGGCTAAACCGGGCTAAACGCATACAAGGCAGCACTAAATAACATGCTAAAGACAAGAACTAACCACAGACTTCACTATTATACAGTATTCCCATGTTACAGCGTCCCTGGATTACGTTTTTTTTTCATGTTGCGACGTATTTTCCCCGCTTTGCAACAAAAATAACTGTCATGACCCTAGGGAGTTGGCTGTATTTGTGTTGTCTTGCCTCCATCTGTAGGGGTTTTTAGGTAATTGCATTTATTTTCTGTTCTGTTGCCTCCATGCAACGCGTCACTACAATGCTGGTCTGCTATTGGTTAGCATCTCCTCACGGAGATACTGGTCTGCTATTGGTCGGCCTCACTCGTTTCAAAATGGCAGAATGGTAAACCTTTGTTCTATCGGGAGTGGTTACATAACTGTATTTGTAGTGCATTTTACGACTTAATTCAAACTTGAATGGGTTAGCCATGGGTCTCAAAATTGCTACTGAAGTTAAAGAGAGAAGTAAGAAGATGAATTATATGGAAATGACGCTTGAAATACTAAGATAAGAAACACGAAGCTTGCCTAGCCTAGACTACCCTTACTATGGGCATAACAAGCGCCACTCAAAGGTAAATAAATCCTTTCTATATTTGTTATTTATGATGTTTTCTGAATGTATACATGTATATTACAGATATGTAGTACTTACTATACTATTTTGGTACCAATTTTTAATATGCATGAACAAGTTTGATGTTTTTACCTTAAACTCATTAGCTATTTATAAACTCATTAGCTATTTAACATAGGTTGTTGTTGTTGTTTTATTGCCTACCTTATTATTTGCTCGATTATGGATTATGGAATGTAGTCTGCTCGGGGAAGTGAACAGAATAAGAATTTCATTGTGTGGTATTACTATGTATTTGACAATAAAGCTCTTGAGTCTTGAAGTTTGAAGACAATGTTTTGAGTTGATTTCAATGATTTTGAGTTTTTTGAGTTTGAGTTTTTGCGATCCGTGTTCAAGCAAGCTCAAAAGTTATGGTTTTAACTCTTGTCCCGCTTTACCGCTTCTATTTGGGCTTTGAGCCGCCCGCCGAGGGCACACTATTGCATATTCTCGACACTGTGCGTGCAAAGCAGCAACCTGGGGGAGAAAGAAACAGAAAAAAAAAAAAAGCCTCTTTTTGCAATTGTTGCATTCTCATTACAAAAGACAAACTTTTCCCGCTTGGAGTTTCCATTCAAAACATAAAGATGTAGAAGTTGTCTTTTAATGAAGCCGACATTAAAAAGATGGATTACGGTCAAAATCTTTATTTGGAGACGTCCTCCCGACGGCAGGAACCTTTCCATCATTTCAATAGAAAACAAAAATGTCCATTAAAAATGGCCCTGGGGTTCTCTTTAGCGCTTGAGTAGTCACCATTTGACAGAGCTGCAAGAAGAAAACGAAAACTGTTGCCTAACTCAGCAATCACAGCAAATATGGCAGCTTGTTTACTTGGAGGGGTGCGTTATTTTAAGGTTCTCTGACACTCAACCGACACGCAACAAGACAAACCTGAAGGAGAAATTAAAAACTCAAAGGCAGAAATTATTGCATCACCCATTAATTAGAAAGTGTATGTTACCAGAGGTTCTCTTCAGCACTCGATGCAGATGCAACAACACCTTTTTCTTGTTTTTTTTGTCTTTGTTTTGTTTTAATTTTGGCTCATTAGTCTGCAAATGTGTTATTCAAGGGTTCTCTGCAGCGCTTGAGCAATGAAAATTCTCGACTCCTTGTTTAATTATCGATGTTTTGAAAGGCAGAAAATATTACAGGATCGCAGATCATAGTCATACCTTGTGTATCATATTTAGATATGATACAGTGGGCCCCCGATTTATGAGATTAATCTGTTCCGCGGTGAGGATCGTAATGCGATTTTGCCTTATGGTGGGCAAATCAAATGTGCGGTAATTAGCTAAAGCATTGATAACATTGGTAAAATTGGTAACAAAATAGTATAGTAGGTGCTGCTTTCTAAACAATATACATTGTATAACTGTATAATGTATAAATGTATAATTAAATAACATCATACATAAAAAATATATAAAGGATTTATTTACCTTTGAATGACGTGACTAGCTTGTAATGGCAATAGTCCCTAGCTAGAGTAGCCTAGCCTAGCCTAGTCTAGTCTAGCCTTCTTCTTATTTCTTGATTACCTCCAGCTTCGTTTCCATGCTAATCATTTTCCTACTTCTCTCTTTAACATCACTAGCAATCTTGGGACCTAAGACTAACCGATTAAAGTGTAAATTAAGCATTAAAATGCAAAAGAAATACGATATTGTAAGCCCTCACGTGAGGACAAATCTTTAAAATGCCGCCATTTTGAAAATTTGATGCCGACCAATAGCAGATGAGTATCTTAGGGAGCTGTGACGCCGACCAATAGCAGACCAGCATTTTAGTGACGTAAGCAGTGATGCGTGTTGTACATTGAAGGCCATGTTTGATAGGAGAAGTTGTTGTTTTTGATGTCGTAAGGCAAAAAAAAAAAAAAAAAAAAAAGGCGTAAAGAGGGGACGAAAAAATTCATTGTCCACATTGTCGTAAAGCGAAAAAAAAAAAAAACGTAAGGCAGGGACGTAAACCTGGGGGTCGACTGTAGTTACAAATCTTGTTCCTCACAATTATTTACAGAAATGATCAGTTTTGAGTGGACCTCCAGAGCCTGGAAGGGAGAATATATCTAATTCATCTGAAAAAAAAACAACCATATTGTGGTTACAGTGGCGCAGAGAAAAGACACTGCTTGCTATACAAAGATAACCTAGCTAGCAGGTTTAGTCCCATAAAAAGGGTTTGGATTAAAAAAAAATTAAAAAGGGGTGGGGGGTGATTGATCTTCTCACAATTGGAGGTGATGTTCTTAATCCCAACCATGTCACACGTATTGTGAACCACTCCAATGGCAGATGAGGATCACAGCTTGTAATAGCCATCTGTACCACATGATCCACAGAAATTCAATGCCGGGCCAAGAAACTGGACCCCCTCAATGCTTTGACCGTGCTTAGAAATTCTGTCGGTAAGAGTAATGAACAAAATCAAAGACAAAGGGGACCCTTGGCAGAGTCAAACCCTCACTTGAAACAAATCCCGATATGGGACAGCCCATTGGGTAACCCGGACTCCCGAAGGATTCTCACCCGCAGAACTCCCAAGGGGACGTGGCTTCTCTCCCCTTCTAATTTTTCTCACCATTCACGGCAAGCAAAACCACAACAAAGTGGCAGTGACACTTCATCATCATCATCATCATCCTCATCCTCAGCTCTTCTTCTTGAGCCTCCCTTGCAGGACACATACTGTGAAAATGTTGAAAGTGTGGCCAGCAGGCCTTCAAGAGAGAAGCAAAAAAGCATAATTCAGTCGAGAGCAAGAGAGCGAGCAACTTGTTCTCCAGGCTGCATTTCAAAAAGCTATGAAATGAAAGGCAGCGACAACTCAGAAGAGGCACGGCAGAATTGAGACTTGTGGTACTTTTCTGGCATTCGGGAGCCCATTTTTTGCACGAGAAGTCCTCGTGCCTTCCAGCCAGCACGTGTCAGATGGAGCAAAGCAGACCCCAAGCACACCTGGCTTTTGGACACTCAACTCCTTGTGCGAGCAAAGCAGAAAAGGTGCCCCGCTGTCCAACCAGCTTTGATGGATGAACCTGTCGCCCGCCAGGCTGCTAATGCTCCTGTTTGTTTTTTCTTTACCGGTCTTTAGAAATTTATGTGTGTATCTTCAATGTTGAAGAGAATTTAACCTAAAAATAAGCATTTAAAAAGCTGCCTTCTCATTCATGATTATTCTTTTTTTTTAATGTCAACTATACTTCCATCCATCCATCCATCCGTTGACTCCGCTTATCCTCACAAAGGTCGCAGGCTTGCTGGCGCCTATCTCAGCTTGCTTCGGGCAGTAGGCACCCGGAACTGGTTGCCAGTCAATCGCAGGGCACACAGAGACGAACAACCATTCACGCACCCAATCACACCTAAGGACAATTTAGAGTGCCAATACACCTGCCGAGCATGTTTTTAGAATCTGGGAGGAAGCCAGAGCGCCCAGAGAGAACCCACGTAGGCACGGGGAGAACATGCAAACCACACAGGAAGGCCGGAGCCAGGTAGATTCGAACCGGAACCTTTGAACTGTGAGGCGGACGTGCTAGTCACTGCACCACCAAGTGGCCAGTCAACTATAATTATTTAAAATATATAATCATAATAAAATTAAAAATATAAAAAAGATTCTACATTTATTCATTGAGTTTTTTCCCCACAACAATGGCTTTGTGGTGTTTTTTTCCCCTCCAAAAAAGCCCCCTCCACCCCAAAAAATAAACAACCATTCATAAAAAGTTGTTTTTTCTTAGGAAGATAAGACGATGCCTCTAGTACTGTTATTTATTTATTTATTTATTTATTTATTTATTTATAATGAACCATAGAATTAGCAGCTAGCACTAATCCTGTAGACCGGGGATCACCAACCTTTCTGAAACCGAAAGCTACTTATATAAATAATGCATAATATGAAGGGCTACCAGTTTATGTGAAGACCCTGATCATGTTATTGATTCCTCACAATAATTATGAAACAGCTGTAGTAAATATGTAAATCAAGTGTAATGTGTAATGTATATGTCGTATATGCATATTCATTAGTAAAATTCCTAGAAATCACAATTTTCAATCTATATGAACTATTTGCTACGGGCTACACATCTGATACTCGGGAGCTACCCAGTGCCCGCGGGCACCACGTTGGTAACCCCTGCATTGGTGACCCCTATCATACAATGACAGCATAATTGACAAGCAGTTTCATTGCGTTCTTTATATGACTTATTTTAATGGCAGTGTGTTAATGTTGATAGAGACATGATGTGTCATTAGCGTAAAGCTAGCTAGTAGCAACCACCACCGTGAGGCACCCAAATAAAAGCATACCCCAGCCTTTTCATTGCTGTACATGTGCTATTTAGTGCACTGTATATATTTTGAAGTTGGATTTTGTAGTACTGTTTTGGCATGTTGTTGTTGTCTTTTCCTTGGCAGCGCAGGTTCAGCGCAGTTAAATCAAAGCTCGCAGATAGCTCTCATTTACATTTACAGAGTACAAGTCGACCTCACTTATGCCCCCCCCCCCTTTTTTTATTACTTCAATTTAGGTGAATTTGACAAAAGCGCGATTATAAGTCTACCCCTCACTTTAGGGGTTACATAAATCATGGCTGTCCAAGTAATTTGAAACACATGGTGTGTGTAATGTGGTTTCAAGCCAGGGTTAGGGTTTCTAGTTGGGCTTTCAAATTATGGTTTCAAGCCAGTTACCGTTTCAAAGTAGAGCCTCAAAATATGGCCGGTATTTCAAATTAGGGGTTTTCAAGCCACTTTTTGGAATATCCACATAGATGCTAGCTAAGAAGTCCTTTCTTCTCTGACATGCGTAAAACAAGCACAATGGCTTCTGTTTGCTCCACTGAGTCACAACTGCGCAGATTATTTGCACTGGTGGATGAGAGTGTTTGGAGTGGAACAACGGCAAGTAAACACTGCAACCTCACTCAACATCATCAGTAAATTGTATACCATAGTGTAAGTTAGCAAAGCCACAAGTGCTATAAGACATTACTACTTAAAGGTGATGATAATGCTTGAAAGTGGTGTACCTCTGGAACAGCCAGTACTGTGTACCTCATTAAACATTTAAAACTGCTGGGTTAAAAGTAACCAAACCGGGTAAACGGCTAACCCGGTACTGAGAACAAAAGAAGCCAAGCTATTTCTGGGTTATTTATACCCAGTGCATAGGGTTGAGGATTTCATTCAGCACTTCACGAGTTTGATCCAATAACAGGTGCAAAATAGAATACCTATACTGAGGAATTCATATACCAAGTAAAAGTGCTCAAAGACTTCACTTATGATTTTGGGTTTGAAACAAGGCTTAAGTTTGCACATTAAAGTTCCTAACCCTAACTCTAACCCTGAGTTAGGGTTTCACATTTGTGTTTAAAATAAAGTTTTGATTTTAATGGTCATGGAGTAAGGAAAGGTTATTTTCGAAACCTCAAGAACAAATTTACAAAGCATGACTGTCATTATGAAGTCATTAGATAAGTGATATTCAGCAGTATACTGTAATCTCAAAATATGAATTTGTCCTCTACAGTTTGAATCATCCACCCTCACGTCTTCCGTTTAATATTGGAGCTGTAACCAAAGGTCATGTGAGTTGAGATTTCAACACTTTTTCAAAGTGTGTTAGCACTGTTTAGATGAAAGGTTGTGTCAATAAACAAAACAAAAAAAAATGCTTTAGTAAGTTTGAAAACACTTAAAATGCATACCCAAAACCTTTTTTTTTTACCATATACAACTATGGTTGACAGCTTCCCAGAAGTGACATGTATTTTTTATATTATTTTTTTGAATAATAATAATTATTATTATTTTGCCAAAACGTGTCAGGTAAATAACCTGGAAAAAAAAGAAATCTGACATAAAGGAACCAATGAACCACGAAGCGTAATTATTGTTTTCTTCTTTCCCAAAGACATTAAAAAATGTATTTAAGCTTAAGTGGCCGACACATAAGTATGACACAAAATTAATTTTCTTAAGTTATGAATAAATGTTTCAAGTTTCGCTTTGAAGCCAATGGTGTGGGGTTCCATGTAAAGGATAGTAATTAGTGTAATTTTAGTACATATACGACTATATTAGTATATATATATATATATATATATATATATATATATATATATATATATATATATATATAGTACAGTATATTAGTAATTTTATTGTCTTTAAATTGTATCGCAATATTGAGATACAGCAAAGACATATTGTGATATGTATCACGATATATTGGGCAATGTTTGTTTAAAAAAAAAAACACTCTATGGCATATATGGCAAATGGTTAAAATAGACAAATTCTATTTATTCTTTTTTAGAAGCCACATAGCATTGACATCGATGAGCACACATGAAACTTTTTTTTTTAAACAAAACAAAACAGCATGTCCATATTTTTTATTTAAAGCATGCCCTTGACTGTGCTAATATGTCCCTACTCTTTCAGAGGTAGCACTTATACAGCACAATACAATAAAATTCAGTATAACCTCGAATGCGGTCACTTCTGAAATCTCAAAACTTCCATTTGAATATACGCAGAGATTCTGCAGTTTGGTAATATAGCTGCGCATATATTATTGAGCTTCACCTACAGGAGCTTACTACAGATGACTACAATGGCAGGAAAGAAAGAAATGCTATCTTCCTTTCAAAAAGTTGTCTTTTTCTGCTGTTTGCCCTCCTCGTTTGCGCCACTTTTGCTTTGGAACATGGCCTCACTCGAAAGGTAAACCATTGTAACACTTAATGTGATGTTTTTGAAGTGCTTGGAATGATTTACATGTAAAAGACGATATTATGACAGAAATCATGATACGAAAGCAACTAAAAAATATATATTTATATTAAAAATATTACGAAGATGTTTTAAAACCGTCACTTTGTATCGCAATATATCGATATTATTACCCAACACTAATAGGGACGCAAGTTGGTGGTTCCAAGTCAGGGTTTCAAACCCGGGTTCAGCTCCCAAACAGGTTTCAAGTCAAGTATGTGATTTCAAGCAAAGACTCGGACATCAAATTGGGCTTTTCGGTTCATCTAATGTTTCAAACACGTTTGAAAAGAGTCCTACAAGGTCAAACTTTCAAATTTCAAGGTTTCAAGCAAAAACAAAAAACCAGTAAGAATAAGGTTTCAAGACAATCTTCAGGACAATCAAGACGATCAGAACTCTTGTTTGGTCAACATGTCAACCTTCTAGGCTGAAAAAAAGATGCACAGGGAGGAGGATGATGATGAGGACTTGCAGCTTCCCCTTCATCTTTCTCCCACTCACACAGCAGGACCTCAATTCTCCTCTGTATTGCCGTGGCGGCACAGTGCCTCCATTATACATCTGCTTTTTCTCCCAAGCTCTCACCGTAATTCCCACATTGATAAAATTTCCACCTCGTTTCGTCCAGCTGCAGTTGATGCGCCTTTGATTTCATTTTTCTTCCCTCTTTGCCACGCACACTGTGCTTTTCATCCCCCCCGGCCCCTCCAAAAACATCAAGAGACAGTGACACCAATTAATTGCCTGAGACGGATGGAACAAAGGGAGAAGAGGACAGAAGATGATAAGTAAGAAAAAGCTCCAAAAATCTTCTAACCACAAGTTTGGAGCAGCAGGTGGTTCTGGTTCAGAAGAGAAATTTGTTTGAAAACAGCAGGATGGTCCACAAATATGGACTGCATAGACTTGCATCAGGCGGCTTTTTGGTGAGGGGATGATGGCGGTTCAACTTTGGCTTTTCCAACACAAAACTTACTCGGCAGCACCACCTGGGAGGATTAAAGGCCGAGTCCTCCCTCAAATTTTCTTTACCGCAATGTTCTATATACTAGAGGTCCACAAGTGCCAGTCCACGGCCCGATACCGGTCCACTGGTACCAGGCCACATGGGCAAATGATTTTTTTTGGAACTGATTTAGTTTACCCTTTAACAGTTCATTAATTTCTCTCGACTCAGCTCTTTCTTTACCACGACGGGCCGGTACAAAGTCCACATTACAGAAAACGGTGCACTGATCCGCCTGTCGATCTCCCGTTTAATTCTACCCTAACTCTTGAACAAGACCCCAAGATACTTGAAGTCCTCCACTTGGGGCAGGACCTCATCCCTGACCCCGAGAGGGGCATTCCAACTTTTTCCGTCTGAGGACATGGTCTCAGGAGGTGCTGATTTTCTTCCTAGCCGCTTCATACTGGGCTGCGAACCGCTCCAGTGAAAGTTGGAGGTCAGGCCTGAAGAAACCAACAGCACCACATCATCTGCAAAGAACAGAGACGTAATGCTAATGCTAACCCTAGAGATTCTGTCCATAAAGGTAATGAACAGAATCAGTGAGCAGCCTTGGCGGAATCCAACCCCCACTGGAAAAAGATTCAACTTAATGCCGAAAATGTATGTATGTATATACATTTAGCTTGGAAGCAATTTTGTTTGTGCCAGCTATTTCCTTTTGGTATAGGATAGCATATGCAAAGGTTTTGCATTGATAAGTCCTCATTAGCTCTAATTAACATTTTGTATTATAATGAAATAATTTGTAAATCAATTATGTGATTGATTTAATCAATTTAATTTTGTAAGATATATATATCTTGCATATGGGACTTACCTGAGTAACTGAGTTATAGCAATATCAGAAAGCCTTTCTTTGGAGTACATATTTTTTATTTTTTTACAGTTTTACAATATAAATTGTGTGCACTTCATATTTCAAACTGCATATCATCTCAAAATTCCCATTTGAATTAAATGCAACATGAGATTCTACTGCTCGCTAATATGACAGTGAGTTTAGGAGGAGTAGAAGTCGGACATCATTATGCTTCTCGGGAACACATGCAGAAGCTTATTATGGATGACCTGAATACTGTGCGGAAGAAATGGATATGAACGACAGTGGCAGAAATGAAGAAAATGTTATTTTCATATCACAAACTTTTCTTTTTCTGCTGTTTGCACTCCTCCTTTGCCACCACTTTTGCTTTGAAACGTGGCTTCACTGGAAAGGTAATGTATTGTAACATCTAATGGAATGTTTACATGGAAAACATGATTCATAATGTTACAAAAATCATGATACGAAAGTGCATTTAAAAAAAACGTAGTTACAAAAATAAGGCGTTACAACACCGATACGCGATATACCTGTGTTGGAAACTGAACGTTGTATTGTAATACGCGTATTGCGTCACTTCGTATCGTATCATATCAATATATCGATATTATCGCCCGGCACTACTGCTAACACCCAACTGATTCCGTCCGCCTCCACCCTCCTCTCGCCCCATTACCATAATTATCATAAGAATATGTCTTGAGATTATTAAAACATCTTAATTTCAGAGATCATAGTGTCAAGATATCAAGTGTTTCCGGCTCCCAGTGTTGTCTTATCCATGAAAACCAGGTCAAAACGACTCTTTAAATGTTAAAGGTTGCTCACCCCTGGCATTGAACATCCATCCATCCATCCATCCATCCATCCATCCATCCATCCATCTATCCATTCATCCATCCATCTACCTAAGCGTACATCCAGAACTGGTTGCTAACCAGCTGCAGGGCACACAAAGAGCTAACTGAACAGCCCTAAGAGCACTCTGAAGTATGAATGTTTTTGAGAATGTAGGAGGAAGCCGGAGTACCTGAAGAAACCTGTGAACTTTGAACTGTGAGGCGGACATAGAGCTGCATGGAACATAATGTAAAATACATTTTTGGATGGGAGGGTTGGCCTTTAAATTACATCTCTTTCCCCAATACTTTCACAAATGAAGCAGCTGAAATTCGGTAGAACTGGACAAGTGGTTAGCAAATAGAAAAGAAGAGCTTTTTGTTCTTGTACAGGGCCTATAGTCTTTTAGTCTGGCAAACGATTCATTTTTGGGATCTAAAATTGAGGGCTTGGATCTGAGTTCTGGCTAAAACTGAACTTCATTTCAAGCCGGGTATTTAAGTTCTGGTGAAACTCCGGCCAATGGCGAAGCGTCTTGTCGTAATGGCCCTTGAAACTGTTTGCAATTAGATGCCCAAAATGTTTCCGCCGCGCCTCATTTCAAAGAGCGCGCTCATTCTTCTTCTCTTGTCACCCGGTGACACCTTCATCTCTCAAAATTTGCCCTCCCCGCTTTCCTTTCGACGCGCCGCTCCATTTCTCCTGCGAGATGACTGTCATCGCTTTCCATTTGGGACAACTCGATGCTCTTGGGGGATCTACGGGTAACATCCGACAGGAGACTGAGGCGAATAAAAAATATTTTGTTTTACATTAGACCTCAATTGACCCAGCAAGGAATCTTTTAAGCTTGATTATAATCTTTATTGGTGAATTGAAAGGATACAGACCAGACCATGATTTAGTGTTGCATTGATTTATTCAGTATTTAATATGTTTTATATTTGTTGCTCTCATTAGTTTCATGTGTAATTGGTATTAGTTTTTCTTCCTTAAAACAATTCAAATAATTAGTTAAGGGTTTCCGGTAAAATATTATTAGAGTATTTGGAAAATAACACAATTACCATGCATATACGATATGTTTGGTTAGTCCAGTGTGAGTAAATAAGAAACAACATTACTAAAAATGTAAAAACAAAATATACCATTTTTAATAGATTCTTTTTTGTTTCATGATTGATGATATAAATTATTCATACCACTTGGTTGCCTCATCTGTATTGACGTAATTGTTTTTGTTTATTTATTAACATCTATCCATCCAACAACGGTTGCATGCTTGCTGGTGTCTATCCCAGCTCGCATGGGGCAATAGGCGGAGGACAATCGGGACAATTTAGTACGTCCATATATATATATATATATATATATATATATATATATATATATATATATATATATATATATATATATATATATATATACACACATATACATATATATATATGTGTATATATATATATATATATATATATATATATATATATATATATATATATATATATATATATATATATATATATATATATATATATATATATATATACACACATATACATATATATATATATATATATAATACCCTAGAGAGGTTAAATAGCTCCAGATAATGGGTGGATGGATATATGTATATCCATACACACACACACCACATAACTTAAATTTGTTATTTTTGTTTACACACACACTCCATAACATAAGTGTGTTGTTTTTTGTTATCTTATAAACCTATTAACACCTCGACGGTCAATGTGTAGCAGCTAATAATTGGCTTTGATTTTTCCTTTACCAAAGTACAAAATGGAGCCTCCTCTGCCATTTGAGGTCATATTTGATTTAGCCTTGGCATATAGATTCAACCCAGATTGTCTACCCCCTGCCGTCAAGCGGGCCTAGACAACCTTATAACAGGCAATTTAATGAGTTAACAGTATGATGGTTTTGTGATGTATCGGGCCAATCTTCTGCTCAGCCCCCGCAGTGATACAGACCTTGTTTTAGGTTTTTTTTTTTTTTGTTGTTGTTTTGGTCACCCCTTTCCTGCCTTGCTAAGATTCGACGTGTGCATCTCAGCAGGAAGTAGTAGACAACAACCTTGAAAAGTGAAGATAGACGCTAAATGACTAAAATGGAATCACAAAGACAGAATTAAGTATTTGATAGGGCGTGATAGGACGGTGTCAGTTACTACAAAGTACTACGAATGCTTTAATGAAAGCATTGACTTTGATGTACCTAAAGTTTTCATCTCGAGTTTTCTCAACCTCTCAAAGACTTGGTCATTATTCAGTTTCAAGCCCTCAATGTGCTTCCCTTGAAATCTAAGATAATTGCCACTGTTTAAAACTCTAAACCGAAGTTTAAAACCCTACACTGAAATTCCAAACCTTGTCTAATAGTTTAGTACTTTGAAACCCTACCTCTAGTTTGAAATCCTAATTAGAACCCTAAATCTTAGTTTAAGAGTCTACAATTGAAACCAGAACTCTAGTTATAAACCATAACTGTATTTTACAATCATATTTTGAAATCATAAGAAATCGTTTAAAAACCTACTCTGAAACTCTAATCTGTTATCCTAACTGGTCTGCAACCCTAACCCTACTGTGGAACCCAAATTCTAGTTTAAAATCATAGTTTGAAACCAGTAAAATCCCTGTCTTGGCTTTTTCTTAGCTACTCAGTCTTTTCTTGGTCTCAGCTTATCTTATCTTTGTCCTAAACTATCAGAGTTTAAGACTTGACTTGGTCTCAACATCAAGACTTTGAGTCATTAAACTCAAGTCCAAATTATGACTCTGATTATTCAAGACCAAATCAAGATAGAGATATTTTAGGATTGAGATTGTTACGTCTTTGTCCGAAACTATCAAAGTTTAGGACTTGACTTGGTCTCAACACATTAAAATAAAGGATTTAATGTCTTGATCTGTATTTGGTCTTAACTCAAATACTTCGGCCTGACCCATCAAAGTATTTTTGCTGTCATTTTTCCATTGTCTTGTTGACAACTGAAAATCTTGACTTAATCTCAACCCTAAAATATCTCGATCCTGATTTGGTCTTGAATAATCACAGTCACTGTCTGGACTTGATTTTAATGACTCAAAGTCTTGGTTTTAGCCGCTCAAATTCCCAACCCAAAGTCCTAGCTTGGTTCGTTCTCAATTCCTCAATATTGGTTTCGGTCTCAACCTGAGATTGTCTTGACTTGAATGCCTTAAAAAGTTCCATCATGTACAAAAAAAACTCAGGCGGCACTTAGCAGGAGTTACAAAGCGTTGCCTCATAATGCCCTCTTGCTGTTCCTCATGTTTAAAACAGCCATCTTCCATCGCAAATTCTAATTAGTAATTGATCACAAAACGTCATGAAATGAACTGAATATTTTTCCTCAACGAACTTTCTTCATGACAGACAATACCCCAGCACTCAACTTGGACTTTAAGTGTTGATGATGCAAGCGCCCGGACACATTTATGACCGCATTCATCCTGTCCGTGACCTTAATTGTGGCCTTCGACGTTATTCTGACACGCCGAAGAGTTTTAACGTCAGCTTCCTCTGATCAAGGTAATCCAGCCTGTCAGAGGAATACAAAAGATGAAGTTTATTGGATTGATTTTTGACAATATAACAGACTCGCACTTAAGACTGATGGTGACAAGATGGCAGCTGTCGGTAAGGCCACATGAAAGAAGCAGAGGATTGTGCTCATCCAGGACCACAATAGCCAAGAAAAGGAGATTTTGTCTATAGCATCAAACACTTTGTTGATGACAAAAAGAAACTGAGTGCAATCTACAGAGGATGACTTTTAACTTGGCATCCACACTTTTGAGTGTTGAAATGGACTTTAGTGTTGCATCTTTCAATCAAAGTCAGTTTTAAGTACCATATTTTTCCGAGTACAAGTTGACCTAGCTTATAAGTTCACCAGTAAAAATTGTAGCTCTGATGGACAAAGACAATACACTTCAATTTGGGAGAATTTTACAAAAACATGATTTGTCAAAAAGCCCTAAAATTCATTCTCACTCTCCGTTACGGACATTCTCCGTTACACACGGACATTCTTATTTTTCTCCTCGTCATTTGTTCAAACATTCTCGTTACCGTTCCACAGTTAGTTATCTTTGGACCCGTCCAATTTGGTTGAAATGGAGGTCTTTGGAAAAGATTTGCTGATCATCTTACTTGGGATATTCTTTACCCCAGTGATGACTGTTTTGAGATCAGAGCATGGAAGGTTGCCCTTGGCTGTTTCTCCACCCACCTGCCGACATCCATGCGGGTTTCAAACAAACGTCCAAGGGCTGAAGGAGACAAGTCAAGTCTTTCTTCAAGTCTTTTCTTTTCCTTTTCATAAGACATCAAAGTATGTTGAAAAAAATGAGCCACGTTGTAAACAACAAAAAGGCAATTAGGCGGTGCTTGACGAAAGTGTGTTATTTGACTTTCTGTGCGAACACTCTAAAACGGATTAATACTATGTTGAATTAGTGGTATATAGTAGGGGTGTGCCAAAAGAATTTCAGCAGAATTGCGATTTTCATTTACTATGATTTAAATTGATATAACAGTTCATTAAATCAATATTTGTCATGTTTCTGTTGTGGGTTTGGGTTGGGGTTTCTGTTTTTGGGGACTTTGGTATTCTCAAGTTGTGGGTACTTTTTTAGCTCCTGTGTCTTGCTCTCATTTGGTTTCCCTTGCGTCGATCCTCGTTAGCGTGATTAGTTTCCACCTGACTGTGTACCTGCCCTCCTTGTCATCCAATCAACTTCCCCCTGCCTTTTGTTCCTCCCCAGCTGTTTTGCGTTTTCTTGTTAAGTCGGTAGTCTATTTAAGTCAGAGTTTGTATTCAGTTGGTGTCGGTTCATTGTCTTTGTCACACATTACCGTTTTTGCTCCTTGTCCGCAACCAAGTTGCCTCGCATCGCTAAGTTAAGTCTTCTGGCATCTGTTTGTTTTGGTTCTGTGTTTTCCCATTGAACCTGCCAATATCTGCCGCGTTTGTTGCCAATGCCTTTTGGGTTATTCCGTTACTGTTACCGTTACCTGTCGTAATCGCTGTCGTAATTCTGTCTTGCAAAGATGACCCATATGGTATGTTTTGCAGTTCTTTCGATTAAAGCAGAAATCATTTTTAAATAATCGAATCGTTTTGAATCAAATTGTTGAGACTCGTAAATCGATTCTGAATCCAATCGGAGACCCCCAAATCAAAATCCAATCCAATCATGAGACAGCCGAAGACTCCCACCTCTAGTATATATGATAATGTTAAGCCTTGTAAATGACATATTACTTATTTCGCATTTGAGTTCATATTCAAACATAGATACTGTATGTGGAAAAAATTGGTCCCCTATTATGGCAATTGAAAAAGAGGAAAAAAATTCGACTTGTACTCCGAGATATATAGTAGTTCCTGTAGTGTATTTTTTTTTCCGTGGTGGGGATGTCCCATCACCAGATTAATGATAAAAATGAAAACTTCTTTGACTCACCCATGTGAGGTTGGGAAAATGTTCTTTTTCCCGCCATTATGCTATTCCTACTTATGAGTAACCATTGATGATCACTCCAGATACTTAGGTAAATTTATTTTCATCATTGGTGATGTGGCTTTACTGTCTGGCTATATCTAGTTGTTTATTAGTTTTTATGTTCCTTTCTGTAATGGCTAGCATGTAAGTACGTAATTATACAAACCAATCATTCTCCATGGATTAATTTATATGAAGAGTGATGATGATGAATGAGGACGGGTCTTTGCAGTGTTTATGAACGAACAGGATCACTTCCGTGTTGGTGCTGTTCAGAATGAGCTGGTTGGAATGTCTCCATCTTGTTAGATGTCAATCCTTTAGAGCACAGGTATCAAACTCAAGGCCCGGGGACCAGAACCGGCCCACCACATCATTTTATGTGGCCCGACCAAATGCTGATTTGATTTCAAGTTTCTAGCTAAACTTGCAGGTTGTCTTAAAAAAAATTCTGTTCCAAATCTATCTTTTGAACAGTTTTTATCGGCCTCTGATTTCAAAAATAGGGATGTAAACAAGCGAAAACGGCGTTTATTAGACTTTTTTTTAATTTTTATTTTTAAGTCCTAAATTTTCAGGATTTTAGAGAAATTCGGGGGTAAGAAAATTTAAGCAATGACTTAAAGGATGCATTTTTAAACTCTTTTTAGATTTGTTTCGGCCCTCTGACAGAAACTATAACTACAATGTGGCCCACAATAAAAATGAGTTTGACACCCCAGCTTTAGAGTGTTTTGTTTCAACCATCTTGGCAAACTCAAAAAAATACTTGAAAAAAAATGTAGAATTGATGGACAAACACTGTGTTTGAAATATAAATACATGGGTATATATATCATGTTCAATGGACAAACGTCCTATCCATCCATCCATCCATTTCTTATTACATTCCTGTTAATACAAAACAAAAGTGATTAATTGAGATCAAAACAACCAGCATATACACTTTTTCATGGTTCTGCTCTTCCAGACACTGGACTCTCGGTGATGTATGAGGAGGGTCAACGCACTTAAAGACTTTTTTTCTCCCACCAGGCTGCAGCCGCATGCTTGCTCAGCACATTCTGTAAAGTGTTCATCTTTATCAACACAACCCTTTCTCTGCCCCACCATGTAACTTTTTGACATAACTCATTATAACTGTTAAACGATGCCCACACAAGCACAATGACAGAACACTGATGGTGTTTAGATAAGTGTCGCTCTCAAAAATGTGTACTCTGAGGCCCCAAAACACAGTTCTCGAAGAAGCTAATGGCATATTTTTTTAGTCATTTTGGCTAGCGGAATCTGTTAATGATTTTTCTTTTAGAGCTCTAATGCGAGCATACTTCTTTCAATGTTCAATTATTTTGGATTGGATTTCTGCAGCTAAACTTGGCTCCATATGGTTGAAACAAACAGCAGCTACATCAAGACTATGCGGCACACTAGCACATGAATCAAGGAGGTACAAGATGGCAAGCACTTAATTTCAAATCACAATATGTTTCCTTTCAGTCATAATTGTCTAACTGCAGTACAAATCATGAAATTCTGTTTTTACCGTGGTAAGAATTTTGATGTTTCCTAATACTGTGCAAACTTCACTATCAAAAGGCACGGCCTGCTCCTTTTTAGCATTTTTACAAAATTTCAAACGTTTCTTTCCAATTTATTGAGTGGTGTCATGTATCCAACAGACGCACTTCTCGCAAGGCAGAACATCAGAGCGAGAACAGTCAGGCTCTGTCAATGCTGTTCGCCACCTAGTGGTGTTTTGCCTCCGATCATCGGGGATGGTACCGGTCTGACCTGGCAGACAAAAACATATTTTGAGGATTTGTTGGCAACATCTGACAGAATCCCCTGCCAGAAAGCGTTTCAAAGCCCACATTTGGCAGAGCTTTGCCCATGTCTCTGGGGAGGCAGGGACATTGAATTCAAGGAACTTTGAGTTCAAGTGTACCTTGTTCCAATGTGGCAAATACTTTGAAGACTCAATTCCACCCACACACCTTTCTGACTGTCAGCTGGGCTCTTCTATCTCTGGCCTTGAAGTCATGGCAGTTGTTGGAAAGTTCCTCATTGCCCCAGGAGGTGGATGAGATCGACACATAGTTCATAAAGGCTCTGGATGTTGTGAGGCTGTCCTGGTTGACATGTCTCTAGTCTACAGCATCATGTGGACATCGGAGGCAGTACCATGAGGGTTCACCAAACCGGTTAAGTGTTCCGGAAATTTTGAGAAGGCATTCAATCATATCTTTAAGATACAGGCTGTTTGGTCTTTGTATCACCACTTTCAGAGTTTGGTTCGCATTGCTGGCAGTAAATTGGATTTGTTTCCAGTGAGGAACAGGCTCTGTCAAGCTTCCTCTTTGTAACGGATTCTGTCCATAACTTATACAGAGGCATGGAAATGGTCTGGTGTAGTATTGCATCTCTGTGTTTTGCAGATGATGTGATATTGCTGGCTTCTTCAAGCTCCTCAATTGGAAAAGGGTTGAGTGTCCTCTCCGGGTATGGGGTGAAAACCTGCCGCAGGTGCTGGAGTTCCAGTATGCGGGTCTTGTTCACGAGTGAGGGCAGGATGAAGTGGGAGAACGACAGGCGGATCGGTGCAGTGTCTGATGAGACGCAAACTTTGCACTGGTCTGTTGTGGTAAAGAAGGAGCTAAGTCCAAACACAAAGCTCACTGTTCACCAGTTGATCTACATTGCTGCCCTCACCCATGGGTTGTGACCATAGGTGGAGTGTCTGTTTTGAAGCAGACTCCGTCTTGGTCAGTTGTGGTAAAGAAGGAGCTGGGAGAAAAGGCAAAGCTCCCATTATTCCTATTGATTTACATTCCTATCCTCATCTATGATCATGAGGTGTGGGTTAACCAAGTGGCAAAAATGGGCTTCTTCTTCTACAGCGTATGCGGGCTCTATTTTTCAGATTGGATGAGAAGTTTCATCATCCAGGGGGTCACAAAGTCAAGCTGCTGCTCCACCACATTGAGAGAAACCAGTTGACGTGGTTCGGGCATCTGCATAGAATGCCTCCTGGATGCTTTTCCGGTGAGGTGTTCTGGGCATGTTGCACTGGGAGATGACTCAGCACACGCTGAAGAGACTATGTCTCTCAGCTATCCTGGGAACACCTTGAAATCCCCTAGAGGAGCTGGACAAAGTGGCTGGGAAGAAGGAAGTCTGCGCCTCCTGCTAAAGCTGATGCTCCTGGGACTGCGGACGGAAGGATGGACGGACGAATGGATGGCATACCACAGTAAGAAACAGTAAGAGTAAGAGTAACAGTAAGAGACAATGTAGCACCAAATGAAATTGGCTAGTGATGAAATCAAAATCAGAGCATGTCAGTCACAAATTTCACTATGCATTTTTTAAGGACTTCCAATTTTATTCCAGACAAAAAAATTTAACAGCTTTTGATGCCACCCACCATAAAACAGCTGACACTAATTAATGACAGTAGATCAAATCAGTGCATATTTTTTAAAATAATGCTTTTGGTCACAGGGTTATTCAAATACACAAAAGAAATTTTATGTCTCTGTAGCACAAGATGTCTGCCTTGCCACTAATGTCCTCCATTTTGATTTGTGGCGTTTTCCATTTTCATCATGTGAGCAAATGGGTAAAAACAATGACTTGTGTAGTAAATTGCTGTTTTATTTTTACTGCCTGGCTGCAAACGAGTGCTCACCTCGCTGGGTCCAATTTTCACATCAGAACGCTAATCACACTAAGGCTGCATGAGGTGTTTACAAGGAGGTCATCAAGCAGGTAATGTAACGAGTAATTGGAAGCTTCCTGTTTGCCTCAATTTATTAGCGCTCTGGTTAAGGAAAAATGTGACGTTTTATCATGCTAAGTTAAACAAGAGAAGACGGAACAGGCGGTCTGTGGGGGGATGATGTGGGGTGCTCATTAACGAGCGGTCAACGTGTTGATGGTGTGATTGTGTTTGGTAGGAGGTCTGGAGGCGTGACAGGCTGGACAAAGGGATTATGGGTAAATTGAACATGGGCAGGGAAAGGTGTGAAGAAACTGAGGTTTCACCTCCTGTCACATTCACCGAAGTATCCTAGTGTCCAGGCTGGGTAGGACAGGGTGCGGACTTAAAAGGTGGAGAAGCAGAAAAGCGTGTGTGCTCAAAATTAGATTTTATTTAGGAAGGCATGAGTTAATAAAACATGATTTAAAAAAATGACGTTGAAAGTAAAAAATATCTAGAATCATCTTAAAAACTCGTATGACAGAATGAAATGTAGCTCACGGACACAACAACAGTAAAAACAACAATTACCCAACTTCAACTGAAAGACATGCAGCAAACTAAATACATGACACACTGATTAAACAACAAAGGACACCTGGACATGAGATATATGGTGCTGGAAGCTGATTGGGTATCTCTTTCAGACGCTCGTATGTGATTTTCACAAAGAGAACTCTCTAAGTACTGCCCTCAACAACTACAACAACAAAAAAGTCTGGTCCTCAACTGACTGGTAAGACAATCCGTCAATCAGCTCATGGGTACTCCTACAAGACACGTTATTGTCTCCGGTGTGATTTCGACCAGGAGATGTAATCAAAAAAAGTTTCATGTAGCGTTAAAAATATAAAAATGATGTATAAATTGAAAGAGATCTTACATAAAACATTTGTAAATTTGATCTATATAATTGTATTCATACATGTAAGTGTAAATAAAGAATCATTTAAACAAAGAAGAAAACGCCATCGGAGTATTGATTTTGAGTTTGAACTGTTTAACTAGTCATTTTCTAACTGTTTTGTTGAAAATATCCATCCATCCTCTTATTTATATAAATACTTTTATTAGTGCTATACATGCAGATATGTTAAGTCTGTTGAAGATAGGATGTTGCTGTAATCAGGCAATTTAAAAAAACATTTAAAACATCCTTCTGCGTAAGTATCTGATGTTATGACCTGCAGCTTATAGTCCGGTGTGGTTTATCTATGATAAAATATTTGTTGTGTTTATTATGCTCAATTTTTACTACTGTAGCTTATAAACGGGTGCAGCTTATTGTCAGAAATATACAGTAAATATTATCACAAAAAATTTGGTCCACACACACATGCATGGGCGGGTCCCCATTAACAGCAAAAACGAGGGAACACTGTATATAGAAAATACAAGCAAACATGAGTCAATCTACCAGTCTCTCCTTTTCAACAGATCTATTGAAAACTATTAATTTTTCAAAACTAATCTAAAAAAAAATCCATCTTTTTACAAACACAAAAATCAATTCCCTGATAACCAGCACAGCGTCACTTTCATATTGTCGTTGAGAATTGAGCCAAACACTTTGACCATGGGGGAGCTGCCAGGAGAGAAAAAAAAAACAAATAGGATTCTTCCCTGAGGAGAGAGACTTGCACAAACCGAATTAAATGCTGACATCAACTAAAGGAAAACAGCACAACTCTCATGGTAGCCTAAAATTGCCCTGGAGGAAGCTGTGGCGCAGCATTCTGAATGCACAGGCGAAAACCTTCTAGACATTCATCCAGAAAGGTCGTCATGCAAACCTCACCTATTAGATACTGCAAGGTTTTCATACGCTTTTGTTGTTTGCGTTTTTCTTTTGGCTGCCCGGTAAAATCCTTCTTCCAGTCGTGTTTACAGCATCAGCGGCTGGGCCATGCTGGGATTGATCGGAAATTGATCGGACGTCCTTGCCAGGGTGATTCAGAGGCCATGATTGGTTTCTGTTCATGTCTCTGTGGGTAGCATTTCATATTGTTGACCATTATCATCTTTTTGCTTTTTTCAGACATCTGAGTAAACTACCTGGTGTCTGGCAACATAAAAAAAAAAAAAGTTCTATATCTGGATTCAGGTTGAAAATCAATCTTGGCTCAGTTTGAAAAATAAAGCCAAGAAGTTTGTAGATAAGAGAAAATAACATTTTAAATCAGATAACACGGAAAATCATTAGTTTTCTTGCTCTTATGTTAAAAAAAAAAAGGCTAAAAACTTTATAAATGCGTGGTAAAAGTTTTTGCTGAACATTGCAAGTGGCAGTGAAAGCATTTTATTGCTGCCATGCTCTACCCTCATCCATGGATAAAAATTCAGTTTAACTCTGCCTGTCTATTCAATACTGTGGTTTCCAAAGGGGGTACGAGCCCCCTCGAGTGTATGCAATGCCACTTCAAGGAAACATGAAATTTGAACAGATTTTCTTCAGGTATCAGCAAATATTATTTCATGCTTTTAATGCCGGAGTAGTACTTTTGTACTTTCAAATTAAGAGCTAATTAATTACAACCAGTGATGTAGTGTACAACCTTTAAAAATTTCTCAAACAATTTGTGTTTTGGACATCTATAAAAGGCCAAATGTATGATAAAATGGCCTCCAGATTAAAATGGTGTACTGTATGTGTTTTCATTGTAAATGACGATATTTGGCAGAATGTCAGAATTCCTGGATTTTTTCTGGCATAGCCACTTTTTTTTAAGTCTACTCATGATAGACATGCCTACCAATTTTCTTCATGCGCGCGTCATTACGTGGCGCCTAATAATAACAAATCCAAGGGGGTGCTTAAAACTATTATGACAGTAAGTTGACAATGTCCGTCACAGCTACTGT
This sequence comes from Hippichthys cyanospilos, assembly GCF_059441005.1. NCBI lineage: Eukaryota > Metazoa > Chordata > Actinopteri > Syngnathiformes > Syngnathidae > Hippichthys > Hippichthys cyanospilos. Next base: position 12,514,884 of record NC_142386.1, on the reverse strand, counting down.
GGCGATGTGACACGTCGGTTTGTGGTTTTCACATCAACGAGTGTGAGACGAAACGCCGCGACAACTCCGTAACACCAGCGATGAATAGACAAGAGCACTGCGCCTCTTACGGACTCCATCTTTGGAATCGCATTCAATTAGCTGTCAACACTGTCACCGCCTCGGCTGGCTGTTTTGATGCCGTTGCTCGCTTAGCGTTCTTCCTGACCCCATCACCTGTCTGCTACTGTGAAAGCCGGCAAATGCCAATTTCAATATGCATTGCAGCCACTGGATATGGCTAGATGGCTATCATGCAAACATTTATGGAGCGGCTTCATGTCTCACCAGAACACTGTTGCTAATTTAAGGACTTTACTTGCTCTCTTGAGACAATCAAGGTATTCTTTTCTATCCATCAATTTTCTTTTGCTGCTTATGCTCGCTAGGTTCGCTGGGTTGCTGGTGCCTATCCCAACTGTCTTCAGGCAGTAGGTGAGGGACACTCTGAATTGTTTGCTATCTTATAATAAGCTAATATGATGTTTTGGAACTGATTTAATTCATCTTGTAACAGTTAAATCATTTGTGCTTTGTTTAGCTTACTCTTTGTTTTTGGCGCCTCCTCTGGCTGCTGTTGATATTACATTTTGTAGTGAGGAAGTTATGGTGAGGCATCAATTGAGAGCAGTCACTGTTGTTCATTTTCTCTGTGAAATCTGACTCACGAGTGTCTGTAAGTACTATTTTCTTTGTAAGAATGATGTCATTTATGATATGTCGATAATCTGTTTGTTTATTAATCCAACAATTTGTGACATGCTAGCTAATGTTAGTTCTTCAGCATGTTATATAGTGGTGCCTTGTATGCGTTTAGCTTGTTAGCATTTTCGTTTGTGCCAGGTTTTTCCCTTTGGTATATGTTAGCATGTGCAAAGGTTTTGCGATGATAAGTACTCATTTGCATCTAATTTTCATTTTGGATTGAAATGAATAGCATTTGTAATTCCGTTATCTGATTGATTTAATTAGTGTAATTTTCATACATCTTGAGGCGGCAGCCTCAAAAGCAGTTTTGAGACTCAAGCAAGTTGAGGGCTCCCATTAGTTTGTTGTTAATGGTGAGCTCGTATTTTATGTGCACTTTGTATTGGCTATTCGAAAAAGGTTGGGTACTACTGATAAACATTGAACAATTCTGTCCTGTTCAATCTGTTTTTTTCTTGTTTTTTTGTTTTTTTTTTTTTTTTACTGTTACCGAGATAAGAAAACACAATGCAGTTCGAGAAGCTTTCGTGAGCCTAAATGTTTGCATTTTCTTTTGGATTAGATTTCAATTTATAAAGGATAGCTAAAAATCTGGTAAAACAAAAAAAAAGTTTTAGTAATTCTATACAATTAGGAACATTTGATTTATATGTATTCTTAATTGACTTGTGGCCTAAGTTTTGGACTTGTGGATCAAAGACTTCAAACTTGACTTGGATCCAAAAGGCACTTTGTTTTCGAGGCTTCTGACCATTTTTGGTAGGGTAGTGTGAAAGAAAAGCGCCAAGTGAAAGGCAACCTGAGAGTCAATTGAACTGAACATGCCAGAAATGACAGAAATGTCATTCACATGGTGCAAAAACATTGCAACATTTTTGACCCGAGATATTTGCTTCAGAGACAAATATGCTGCACAGCTCACCTTACCTTAAAAGAGACAAACAAAAAGAAACACAGAACAGCCTGAAGGTGTGTCGTTCAGAAAGCTTGAAGGCTCAATTCAGGACATAAAATAGATGAACTTATTTGGACAAGAAACATTTCTTTCAAAAGGTATTTTTCAAATGTTATTGCCAAGCAGTACTCCGAGCTAACTCACTGATCATAACATCAGGAAAGTGTGCGAAAAACTTCCAACACGAGCAGTCATCAGCTGCTTTGGATAATTGCGTGAAATCCGCCCGATGACACGTGCGGAAACATCTCCAGGCTGTGACGTGGTGAAAATTGGGCTCCATCAAGCTTGTGCCACCTGAGCCCCGCGAACAAGCGTATGCCCACGCCGCACCCATCCCTCCTTTATTAAATGTAAGAGCCTCGTTCTTAAGCCATCTTTGCGCTCTGACCTTTTCCGCCGTACTGAACACGTACAGGTAAATTATTCTTGATTCTGTCGCCGTCGAACCCCCCTAGCCCCCTCTTTATTGTCGTCGCAGAAAAAGAAAACGCACCAGAGCACCAGTCAATTTTACATCAGCCGAGTCATACATCATGTTTGGAGTATATGGATTTCTAATATCTCGCTACAGTGCTCAGAATGATGTCATGGTCTTTGAGCATAGATCAAATACGCTCCAGAAAGATTATGCAAAATGGGCACTATTAATAACGATAAGCTCGGTTATAGGCTGCACTATTGGGAATTCTTAATAAATGGTGGGATATCTATTAACAACCAGTTTGAAAACTAGCGGAATAATCCATAACGACAATGGGAATACCAGACATCCACAAAAGGTGAACGATCCTACTTTAAATCTGTCGTATTTCTCTGGGTACATTTCTAGTTTTTTATCTAATTGCCTCTTTGTTGTCAACATTAAGGCTGCGTGGATAATTTTCGGCAGACTTTATGAAAAGGAAAAGATGGATTGATTTGTCTCCTTCAGCCCTTGGATGTGGGGGTCAGGTGTGGGGAGAAGCAGCAAAGGGAAACTTTCCACGCACTGCTCTCATAACAGTCGTCACTTGGTCAAGAACATCCCGAGTAAGATGATAAGCAAATCATCTTCGAATACCTCCATTGCAAACAATTCGGATGGGTCCGAAGATGGCTGACTAAACGTAAAAGCGTAATTCGGATATTTGAACACCTGACGAGTAGATAGGAGAAGAAGTCTGAGTTTAATGGGAGGAGCTATTTGGCATGTCAGATAATCATGATGACTTTTAGAGCTGTCAAGACAAATTAATATTCAAGCTGTTTAAAAAAAAATTAAAAAAATATTTTTTTCAAAAAAAGCATTGAAACGTCTCATCATTTTATGGTTGCAACATTATTTTCAGCATTTGCGTGTACATTGCCTCGCACGTGCCCTGTTTTCACCATCCCCCCCATCCCCCAGCCCCTATAATCGCAACCGGATGTTACTTGATATAGGATTTACAAATACTTCGACAAGTACCATAATTTCGTCATTTGAATAACACACACCATGTTTTAATTAGACAGCCATGATCTGTGTGTGTAACCACCAGTTTTTGTAAAATTCACCCAAATTGAAGTTATAAAGGCGGGTGGGTTTGACTTATAAGCGAGGTCGACTTGTACTCGGGAGAAATATGGTACATTGAGATAATTTGTAGTGGAAGAAATTCACCATTTGAAAACTTGTCTGAATAATTTACAGAGAAAGCTCTAGGCTAGGGTTATCGTTGGGTTAGTGGTCATTTTTAGCATTTGTTGAATTTAGAGTTAGGATTTGAGTGTATCTAAACTCGGTATAAAGCAAATGCCCTTTAGGGGGTATGTGAGCTTTAACAGTTCATGCAAGTATAGAAAATCAAATGTAATTGTTTTTAAGTCCGTTACTGGAGCAAACAGTCCATTTTTTTTTCACATTGCAGAAAAATAAAAATAGAAATTTCCAGCGATGTTTATTTTTACAGACTCTTCATACAAGAATATTTCTAATAAATGATCAACACTGCGGTAAGGAAACCTTGTGGCTGCATCTTGAATTAGTCCAACAGCTACATATGTTGCAAGCCCCAAGGCCCTTAAAGGGACAGTATCACACACCTCGCTCCTTTTCTTAAAGGGGCAGTAGCACAAAAATCCATTGGGCAGTGAGCCATAGCAACCAACAAAGAAATAACTGGATCACAACAAATAAATGATTCCAAATACTGTAATTTGGCTCCTACAGGTCAGGTTAGCTGGGATTTCAGGCTAGGTATGTTTGAGGTTATCTTAACGATGAGGGTTTGGTTTAATGTAGTCGGATTATGTAAGTGTCAGGTTTAATGTTGGGCATCATTTTAATTTGGATGATTCCAGGTCCATTTGGGTTCCACCGTTTGATTCGTTTCGATGACAATCATTTGAAGAATGCGGGACCTCTTGGAGGGGCGCAAAGTAATGCCGAGGGGGTGTAGATGACCACAGGGAAAAGGCTTTATTTTTGTCATGTGAAGTGTAATTGTAATAACATAAGAAGTAGTGTCAGGCTGTCAGGTTCACCTGTTACACATTTCTGGGAAACTTTACACAAAGAAGGAGAACGAGCATTGTTTTCGGAGGACTGCACAAGTACAATACTACTTCGCTCTGAAACAGTCTAACCCTAGATACAAAAGTCATTGCTGCCCTGAAGGATTGGGGGAGACATTTGGCAACAATGTAAACAATCGGTTTATGATGAGGAGGAATGCAGTTTAGAGTCCATGCTGAGACACGTCAACTCCTCTTCTTCACAAACAACCGTTACAGAAAGCATTCATCCTAACCTACCGACATACTGATTACATAACAAACATACTAACATCAAGCGTAGTAAGTGATTGCATCACAAATATGGGATAACCTATGTGCAATTATTCTAACACAGGCACGTTGATGCACCTGGCTATTTTTTTCCTGATTTAGACTAAGCTGTAACCTGTATTAACACTGTAAAAAAATGACTGTATTAGGGTAAAGTTATGGATATATTTAATTTTCAAAAATGTCATTGAAAATGTATTTTTAAAAAATAGGTGCAATTGTACATTTTACAAAATCCTCTAAAAGTTAATATAGTAAGTGATTTGAAGTTTTTGTGATCCCGCTGATACACTATCCGGCTAGAACCTGCTCACTGCATAAAGCTACATTTCAAAGACCTCCTTTGTAGATGTTTCAATCCCTCTAAAAAAGCCTTCCTTCAGCAGAAAAAGTGTTAACCTCCCAAGGAAGAATAAACATTTGACTTTGACGCTCTCGCTGCGATTCTGACAGAGCGTCTTACCGGGGTTTTGCGCGCGTACGCCATCGCAGCGGGGTAGCGACAGGTATGTGAACTGCTCACAATGCCAGGTTCTACTGATAGTCAGCACCGGCAACGTGGTGGTTGGGGAGGGCGGCACGATGGAGTGACAAAGTCCCAGCAGGAGGTCTTTCATTGGGGAGAAAGGGGGCGATGGAGGTAGATGATCATAAAAAGCTTTATTTCTTGACTTTTAATATATAGCTTGGACGTGAATACGGTTGTCCTTGCAAATGTTCCGCTTACCTGTCATCTCATTTACTCCCACTCTAAAAAGCCAATTCAGCAGCTAAAACATCGCTGCGAGGCGCCGCTGAGGACAGCGTTTTGTTTGTTTGGAAAAGTCGACGCGGGGGAGAGGAAAAAAAAAAATCCTTTTCCCCACTTCATGAAGGCCATAAAACTGGGTGAACGTGAAGGACACCGAGTGGAAGCGATATTTAAGAGGTAGGAGGGAGGTGGGGTTGGGATCGGCAAAAACTCCCAGTGGCTCCTGGTGTTAGCCACAATGCTATTAGCAACGATACAAACGGCGTCATGCTAACAGCTTGAGAGCTCAAATAATCACCAGGGCCTCCATTGCCTATGACTCCCCTCTATTTTTGGATGAGACGGGGGTACAAGTACTTATCCAGCGTGGTGGGTAAAGGAGCCTGTAATTGCCATCAAGGGAGTTGTACCAAACAGCCAATGAGCTCTGTGACATTGTCCTGCTTTTAACATGACCCTCGTTCATCAATCTAGGTACCATAGTTCTCCGTTTACAAGCAGACCTCGTGTATAAGTCGACACCCCCATTTTTTACTTCAATTTGGGTGAATTTTACAAAAATGTGAGTATAAATCTACTCCTGACTTTAGAGGTTACCTAGATCATGGCTGTCCAATTTAAACACATGGTGTGTGTTATAAAAATGATGAAATGACGGTACTTTTAGATGCATTTCTTCTTTTTCGTATATCGAATAGCAACGGTTACAGGGGGAGGGGTGGGACAATGTGCGCAAATTTTGAAATTAATGTTGCAACAAAAGTTTCAATGCTTGCATTTTTTTTTTGACACAGCTGAATATTAATTTGTCTAAAAGTCATTCTTACTATATGACATGCGCTCTCCTTCCTGCTCGCCATTTGCATCCTTGTTACTTATCCACGGGTAGTCATCTTGTGACCTGTCCAATTTGTTTGAAATGGAGGTCTCCAGAAATGCTTTGCTGAAGCCTTCTTTACCCAAGTGATGACCGTGGCGAGATCAGAGCGTGGAAGGTTGCTCTTATCTGTGTTTCTCCCCCCTCACCTGCTGACATCCACGCGTGCCCTGCCGCTGCACTCGCTTTTTTGTCAGCTTAAGTCAAGCCGCCTTTTCATCATGGGTCAAAGAACACCGGAAAAATGATCCACGCAGCCTCGTTGTTGACAACAAAGAGGCAAAAAAGCTTGACGAAAGTGCATTAGAAAGTGCAAAAATGGATGCATCATGTATTGAATTAGAGGTATCTATAATCATTTTATGCCTTGTAAATGATATATTACTTATTTCACGTTCAAATTAATGTCATTCAAACGCAGATATGTGGAGAAAATTAGTCTGGTTTTGAGTTATGCGAGTATAAGTCAACCCCCCCGAACGAGATACATTCCGAACGATCGTAAGTTGCTTCAGTGCTATATTTTGTATGGAATGTATGTTTAAGGCTTATATAAGTATGTTTAAGGTTTATATAAGTATGTTTAAGGCTTGTATAAGTAACCTGTATTGGTTTGTACTGAAAAATAAACATTTAATAAAATAATATACTCTATAAAGATATGTACATGTACAAAATCTCATTTACAGCATCTCTGTCTGAACATTTTTCGACATACCCGCAAAAATGTTCGTATGTACCGTTGTTCGTAACTCTAATGTTCGTAAGTAGGGGAGCGCCTGTATATAATATACATGTATACAATTAAATAACATCATAAATAAAATATATATATATACATAAAGGATTTATTTACCTTTGAGTGGCGTGACGAGCTTGTTATGGCCATAGTTCAGTCTAGGCTAGGCTAGCTTAGCCTTCTTCATATTTTGATCATTTTCAGCTTGTTTCCATGTAAATCATCTTCTTACTTCTCTCTTTAACATCACTACTAATCTTGGGACCCATGGCTAACCCATTCAAGTTTGAATTAAGCAGTAAAATGCACAATAAATATGTTATTTAAGCACTCAGATGAGAGCCAGTGTTTAGATGCGGCCATTTTGACCGTGACGCCGAACAATAGCAGACCAGCATTGTCGTGACGTAAGCAGTGACGCGTTTACAGACGTATGAGCGCGGACACATCCAACATGGCGGTCGGGCATGTACACTGACCCCCTGCCATCACTGTTGGATGTGTTGCAAGGCGAAAAATGGCATTTAGAGGTGACAAAAAAACATCGCGGTCCATTTCGTAAGGTGGAAAAAACTTACGTCAGGATATCTAGACTGGGGGTCCACTGTACTTCAAATACAAAATTGATTGACATGATTTCCTAAGTTTATTTAATGGGGTTGAGTTTTGATCTGTGTTACAGTTACAATTTGGGGTTAAAATGGCATATACACACATTAGTCAACTCATTAGGAAGAACAGCGCCATCTAATGAAAGCTGAAACAAAGATTCCTGCAGGAAGTGAGGCCGCTGCAGAAAGAGCGGGATAAAAAAAAAGAAAATTACTCAACGGGTGCCTTATGACTGACAGTTTGAAATTGCATTGCCCCTTACCCTGGAGGACCTTGGAAGAACACTATGGAAGTTTCAACATTTGGTGTCAGGGCATTTCAGCACATTCATGCCTTTATTATGACACTACATTTTGCAATATGCAAAATAAGACATTTAAATAGAAAACAGAGTATCTTGCGGAACAGAATATTGGAATCACTTCAGTCATCTGCAATTATTCATACTTTGAGTGAAGAGCATGCCTGACCTCAAAAAGACACCATGCCCTGATATCTCAATTCATCCATGGCAACAGAGAAAAACTTCTTACCTTTCCCCCTTGGAACCGCAGCTTATGAAGGTGTTTTTGATATGGTAAAGAAAAAAATAAAAAACGCAATAGTTGGGAAAAGAGGTGGGAGGAAATTAATGCACACGAGAAGGCAGAGGTTTGACTGCACACTTATTTCATGGACTGACTGAATGAAGATGTTTATTGAATAACAGATGTGTAACATACAGCAATAACAATTCAATTTAATGTAAAGAAGGAAACTGATGTTTCTGCCAGTTTTGCTTCATTTCATTGGAAAGTTTTTTTTTTTATTTTTGTGCCATTATATAGTATAATACAAAGAAAAAAACTAGCTGTTATTAACCGTTGTTTGCAAGAGAAAATAAATATATGCATATAAGTATTGTTACACTATCTGTCTACATGTCTTGTGCCACCATTTCTGTTCAAATGTCTGTTATTTAAAACCGTGATTTTTGACGACGGTGACATAATTTTTCGGAAGGTATACCCAAACCAGCATAAAGCATGTTTGGATTAAAAAAACAAAAAAAACAAAAACAAATGATGTGCCGTCTGATTTAATGAACTTTGGGATTATATTGGTTTTGGTCTCTCTCTGCGTATTTTATTCAGTAATTCCAGTAGACAATGTGTCATGTCATGTGTTCATCTGTTTGAAATTTGTGTCAATAATGCACACACGAACACTGAAGTGGAATCCTATTACGAAATAAAGATGAATCAATTAAAAAGTTTAATATTTATTGTTTCTCATTTATTGTTGTCTTCTCTTAAAAACATTGTGACAGACCAATTTATAGTTTATACCAATTATTCTGGGCTATTTGTGACCATTTAGGGACAATTTATTGGAAAATGCGAGATTTGGGGAAGTTTATTTAACAGCTAGTGACATCTGCTGGCAGAAATAAGCATTGCATTTTTTGGGGGGGAAGAACCCTTTCCTTTGAATTTCACACACAAATGCTGATGTGGAATCCTATTACGAAATAAAGATTTGTATATTGTTTATTGTTTACTTATTTATTGTAGTGGTTACGTGGCAGTTAATCGCTTAAAAATATTGTGACGGACCATTTGATCATTTATATTCATGATTTTCAAACAATATATGGATTTGGACACACAGGTCATTAGCTTGCAAACTATGGTCATAAGTCTGTCAGTCCAGTTTCATTAAATAATTTATGAATAAATTGGATATTCACGTTGCAAACTATCAGTTGTTGGTGTACGGGGTATGATCGCTGTCAAAAAGACGTATGCGTGCATGACTAATGGCGGCGCGGATAACTCGCAGATGGACTGACTTTGCTTGTTAGCTTGTCGTGACGTCATTTCAATTTGCATGAATATTTGTCATGTTCAGTTGAGATTTGTTGGAGTTTTTGTGTTTGTAGGGTTTTGTTTATGCGTCTTCGCTCATGTTTGCTTCCCTCGGGTCCGCCTTCCTTGTCTGCGCCCTCGTTAGTATGATTTTGTCTACCTGTCTGTGCTTGCCTCCTCCTCGTGTGTCCACCTATCATGTTCCCCAGCCTCGTGTGCCGGTCCAGCTGTTGCGCGTGCTTCTAGTTGTGCGTAGTCTATTTAGCCCCCAGTGTGTCTACAGTTAGTTGTTGGGTCATAGTCGAATGTCATGCTGTTTTGCTTTCATTCAGTCCGACTCCACTGTTGTCCCTGAGCTAGTTCCTACGTTCCAGTCCCTGCTGCCTCCCGTAAGTTTGTTTTTGTTAAGAGAATTTTTTTGTTTGTACTTTGTATTATATTTTTTCCCATTGATCTTGTCTCAGTTTTCATAAAACCGTTTTTGTTTGAGCCACATTCCTCTCAGCTTCCTGCACTTTTGGGTCTCCCTCATTCCACATCTCCACTCTCCTTTCCAAGACGTGACAGAATTACATTCAAAATACCTCGCACTCGCAGGTTTTCAATGAGTAAACGCAACACAATTAAGTCATACTCATGTAAATTGTTGAAGTGTTTTTTTTGACAGCGATCTTACTCCATAGCATTTGCTGCCCCCTCCTTTATTTTTTCATTTTCTAATGCTTCCCAAAATCACCTTGCCGCCTCGTCTTAGGGGTCAGACCCCGCCTGCGAGCTGTACATTTGACACCACTTGCACTTACTACACTAACTAAAAAGGATGCTGAGTTTTGAATTGCCAGGCAGGAGCTGTAGAGGAAGCCCATAGAAAATGTTTATAGACGTAGTGAAAGAGGACATGAAGGCAGTTGGCCTGAAAGAAGACGATACAGGAGACAGGTTTCGATGGAAGCAATTGATTCACTGTGGCGACTCTCCAAGTGAAAAGCTGAAAGGAGAAGAAGATTCACTGACGTCTGCCAAGCTCAACCTTTGCGTCCTTCCCTTCCCGCTCTTGCTTCCCCACTAACACACACTCCCAGACACACACTGCAGCGCAAACCCGTGGAGAGCTAGTCCCATCAGCCTCTGCCAAGAGAGCGCGGGCTGATGAGGTGAAAGTAATCTAACGGGCATCATCGCACCTCCACTGTGGCAATATGGCAAATATTGCACTGGAAATATCCAAAGACATGAGATGGGGTCAGCGAGAGGTCGAAACTTTTTATTTTTCATGGTAATTGCAAAATTTCAGGAGTCAAAACAAAGTCACCAAACAGTTTTCTGTTGGATTCGGGCGCAAATGAGAAGGGCCAGAAGGTGTTTGTGTCTCTGTGTTTGCACTTGAGCGTGTACGGGAAAGATGCCCCCGCGAGCTGGTTGCTTGGCAAATACACAGAATGCCGGCGCCAGTTTCAACTCGTCATCAAGGACAAGCTGACCTGGTTGCTACCGACGCTAAATAAAGAAGAAATTGGGAGCAGGTGACCTTTTGGGAATTTCAGGAAGGAGGCAAGTAACAATTGTCCAATTGGCGTGACAACAGAGGAACATTTTTGATACTGGTAGATAAGTTGGTCCAAAAATTGTCATGCAAGTTTTAAAAACAATGAATTCATCTTATGATTTTTGTGCAAATGAAATCTTGATAAATCATGACAAATTTTTACCATGATGAACCTAACAGGACCTGTTCAACAATATTTTAAAGGCTTTAATACAGTAAAATAACAACGGAAATAATGTGTTTGCAAAAGTGTACTCAACCTCTTTTAACGGACGTAGCTATGTTCAGAATTCAACTCAATGTGGTGAACTTCTTTAAAGCTTGTAGTGGTTCTGGCCCAGCTGTGTTTCCGGAATCTGTCGCCAGGCAACGTTGGTTGGTGATGAAAATGAAGTCCTCTTGGCCTCAGGCATGTTGGTTGGAAAAAGATGTTAATACAGGCTAGATCATGTGGTCAAGATGGCGAGGGCCCACATGGCGCCATTCTTGCTTTTTAAACCCCCCATCTCCTCCTTTGCTACTCAAATGACATGTCTTAGTCTACCTCTGGCAAATGGTCATTGGTTTAACTGTTTGAAAAGGATAAGGGGTCTAGCAAGCCCCAGAACCCAAGGCAGGCCCAAAAGGAATACCTTTGTCTCTGTTATCTGATTTAGAAGTTACAATGACAAAAACTACTACTGTGAGACTTTAGCAAACTACTAAAGAAATTAATAAAAACAAATGAACATCCCAAAATACATTTAAATTGTGTTAAATAAAAGCCAAAAACCTGCCTTTAAAATGCCGATGATGTACCCTAAATACAGTTCAGATATGCTACTGGGCTATGATTAAATTTCTTTGCTTTTATATTAAATTTCTTTGCTTTTAGATCACATAAATGATGGCAGAGCTTTTGAAAGGCTTGATCTTTTTTTATATCACTAAACCTTAACATTCGTGGCAGGGATGAGTCGATTTTTGATATCAACTCTATCAGTTTGTCTAGTTTGTGAGCTATCTAGAAGAAGGCAGCCTTTTGGGGGTATTATTTTGTTAAATTGAAAATTTCATGGAGCAAATGTTTATATTTAACCTCTACTTTATTATTTTTCCATGTGGTAAACTAAATCTCAGTCAGAATTTCCTGTTGTATCTGGATTTTCATTCCACATCAAAACACAAAGGTGAAGGGTCATCTGGAGAATAATTCAAATATTTCCTATGTGATAAGATAGAGAAGAAAAAAAAACAACACAATCCCACTATCAAGGCGTGCAAACTATGTATCTTTCCCCAAAAGGAAAGCAGGTTGGAAAGTTCTCAAGGGAAAAAGATGTACGTGGAGATATACTGTGTGCCATTTTCACGTAGCCCCTTTAGCTCAACAATTTTCTTTTGGCTTTATCCTTGGTTGGGTGCCACACTGATGTATTCATAGGAAACAATAAGCGCTTCTCCACATCCTCACAATGGGAATGTGCGTTGGTTACATCCCCACTGTCACTCGCTCCCCCAAGGCTGTGCAGTATCTACACAAATGTAATCTGCGTGTCCCTATTAAAATTCATGAGGAGGAGTTAAGAAGAAACTTTCATTAGTGTCATGTTAGCACTTTTGGATAAAGTTGACCATCCCCTCTCAAAAAACTTCAAGACCTGAGTGAGGTCAAAGGTGTTGGGGTCACTGGAGGGATATCACAGGATTAACATGGAGTGACCATGTTGTAAAAACTGTAATGCATTATTTATTGCTTATTACTGTCATTTCAAAGTAATTATTACATTACAATATTACTGTATTTGAAATGTAAGGCATCACACTACTATTGCATTACTTTTATATTACTCTCACTAACATAACAGGAAATGTGGTTTTGTCTTTCTAAATGTAGCTCATAACGCTCATTACATAGCCATTGGAAGCTTGGCTTAAGAGTAAAAATAGTACAAATCATTTCATCTGTATTGTAAACCCTTAAAGACAGGATACAAAATTGTTTTTTATGTTTTAATCCCTTTAGCTTCACAGCATAGAGATTGTTAGCATTGTTAGCATTGTTTATGCTTTAGGCATTCCACAATTTCAATGTTAATATTCAAATTCAAGTTCAGTCGGCTAAGTTAGGGACAGACGTTTGAAAAATAGATGGTTTCGTTGAGGCTAACGTTAGCAGCTTGCCTAGATCATCGTTATTGTGTTTAACGAAGCTACTATTTAACATGAGTTTTTGTAAGCTTCGTCTTGGTACACATTGACCACAACCATTTATAAACAGTTAGCTTACCTTGTCATTATTGCTAGTTGTGACATGGATCTTGCTGAAAAGGTTTCAAAATGCTGGCAAATCCAATGCGGAAAGCGGCATATTTTCTACGTTTGACATACCCAGACACGCGTTTTCTGACCTCTTGAGGTAAAGATGGCATCCCTGAGTGAGAGAGCAATAATTTTGCCTGCTTTGTTTTATCCCCGCTCTCAATCCTCCGTTTTTGTTTTGGCTAACTTCACGTTACTATGGTACCGCTTTGAATGTTTTTGTCAAATTACTGGTGCTATTTAATGACAGCTCTTTAGCTCAAAGTGCACCTAACAATTATATTCTTCTTTTCTTTACCTCTGAAAAACGGAAAGTAATAGACGTATGTCCATCTTGTGTACATATTGTCCATATTCAACTTGTCATCTACTGTAATAGATATTGATAACAGGAAGTAAACATTTTGTCCTGGACTTTTTGCCCCCAATCCCGTGGTGTTTTTGGTGTATTTGGGGGAAAACAAACAAAAAAACACCACTCTCTGGTTGAAAACACATTGTAATGAATTGCTTTAATCTCATTTGTACCGAGTAAAATATTATTATTTTTGTGTGTGTAATGCATAACAGCAATTACATTGCTTTTGTAATGCATTACTCCCAACACTGTTTATAGGTGATAAATCTAAATCAGAAAAATCTTCCATCCAAACCATTAAATCTACCTATATTGACGCTAGCCCTTAAGCTTTGCCCTAGCACATTGTGTTAGCCTCACTGAAAAGTTCAAGCAATTTCCCTCAACAGATTAATAACAGTTTTGTTAGATTTCTACCTGCTTTCCTCGAAAGCAGGCAGAGTGTAAGGACATAAGTATTGAAGAACAGTAGACGATAAGCTGAACGACTTTATATGATGATGAGAGAAGAACAATCAAAAAGTCACATCTTGCGTGCCAGCTCAGGTTTATTATAACGTAACAAGAGTGTGTGCAGAAATGTATTGCTTTCGTGACGCTGGCGAGAAGAATTGTTGTGCAAAGAAAAGGAATAAAGACGGTTTCCCATGCTTGAAATTGGAACAGATTTTGCGATATCAACCTGAGATAACTCAGGGATTTGGAAAAATAAAAGATGAAAAATAAAGGCGTCGTCTTTTGTTTCATCTCCTTCACACAACGTCAATAGAGCTTTGCAACTGCATGACTTGGTTGGGAACAAAGTTAAAAACAGACCGTTAAATAGCAAACCTTTATTTTTTTTTGTACCTGTAATGAAGGTGGCGACTTTTCACAACGTTTAGGTCAAATCAAGTTGATTTGTTTTTGTTTGTGTTATTGGACAGGATGACCTGACAATCTTCTTATTCAAGAGTAAATCATCAGCATCTGCGGTATGGAGTAAGATGGCTGTCAAAAAGACGGATGCATGTTTAACCATTTATATGACTACGACTCTAAATGTTTTGAGTTTGAATTGCTTTCAAATGAGCGTGACTAAATTGTGTTGAGTTTACGAATCAAAAACTTGCGATGCAAGTATTTCGAATACAACTCTCATTTGCATGACTATGACCTCGCGAGACACGATTCTCGTCTTTGCATGAATCTCTCCTCTGGATTGGTGGATCTGATCCTTTGCGTTTGTACATCTGGATATGCAAATCAAGATGTCACACCAGACTACCAGTCGATCTGCGAGTCATCCTCGCCGCCATTATGGGCCAATTTATCATTTACATTCATGATTTTCAAACACTATATGGATTTGGAGTCACAGGGTCATTAAGGTCAATAGAATTTTACTATGATGTTACACCATCTTGTAACAAGTTTGGATCAGTCCTCCAGTTTAGCGACATAGTTTACAACGTGAATGTCCAATTTATGCATAAATTATATTATGAAATTGACCAAAGCACGCAAGTTAATGACCGGTGACTCCAAATCCATATATTGTTTGAAAATCATTCATATAAATTAGGAATTGGTCCATCACATCGTTTTTTAAACTGATTAACTGCCACATAACCAGAACAATAAACAAGTAAACAATAAATAATATAAAAATCTTGATTTCGGAATAGGATTCCACTTCAGCCTTTGTGTGTGCAATTCAAAAGAAAGGCTTTTTCCAAATCAACTGCAGTGCTTGTTCCTGCTACCAGAGGTCACTTGCTGCTTCCCAAAATGAAGCCATTTTCCAAGAAAGCGGCCCCATATGCCCCAAAAAGGCTTCATTTGTACATCGCTACGGGCTGATACGTTACTGAAAGCTCATATAAAGACTCTTCTCCGTTGGCGGCGCAGCTGACTCGCAGATTGACGTACGTAGCCTGGTTGCTTGAAGTCTTGTCATCCTAATTTGTTTATCCAGACCAAGGGTGGGCAATTCCGGCCCTTGAGGACCGGTGTCCTGCATGTTTTCCAGTTTTCTTGTTTTATTGTCATATGCATAGTAATACCACACAATGAAATTCTATTCACCGCCCCGAGCAGACTATGTGCCATAATTGAGCAAATAATAAGGTAGGCAATAAAACAAACAAAAAAAAAAAAACAGTAATAGAGCAATTAGCAATTAGGATTATTTTCAAGATCCAGCAGCGCTTATTAATGAGCTAATGGTTTAAATCAGGTGTGTTGTGTTGGGGAGAGTAAACTGGAAAACATGCAAGAAATCGGCCCTCAATGTGACGCTTTGCGACACCGGAATTTACGGGACCCAACAGAGACTGAACACAAAGTAACAAATGAGGAGGAAATTCAATAACGAAAGGAGCACGTAACACTCCACCGGGAATGGAGAATAAATAAAATCAAAACCCGACAGGGGCGGAACCAACAGGAAGCAAAGTCGTGTCTCACGTGCTCATAATCGTGCAAAACACCTTGAAAAAACCCAACCCAATTTAGAGTCGTATGCATATGAAAACAATTCAAACTGAACACAATTCAGAATCATATTCATAAGAACTCACGCTATGTCGACTGCAGCATAGCTGACTGGCAGCATCCCTGATTATTTCATTTGTCAGGAAAAGAAATGATATTTTCACCCCAATGCATCACAATGCAGCAGATTATTAATAACAAATGAAATGCCAAGACACACACAATATGCGGGCCTAATCTGGTAATTCTTAGTATTTTGGGGGAAAGCTGCTGTGGCATTGTATACTTTGTCGTGCAGACAGAGACATTTGAGACCAGAATTTCAGAAACAACGGTAGAGATATCAGGCAAAACCTAGCAAAGCTCGGTACCACCGCGACTGAGAGAGTCGTGAAAAGTTAGGAGAGGCTTTGAAAGAGGTAACAAGTTTGTGGCGTTTTTGCCACGTTCAAACACAAATGAATTTCACCACTCAGTCTGTGGATACGTGTATGCCAAAAGTCTTGACAGACAGGTGGCGGTTTGAAAATAGCCGTGCGGCTCTGGGGGAGGTTGGCACCAGCACTCGATTCGTTTGAATTAAAACAAAAGCAGGCAAATTCAAATTTGCCGTACATCGTACGAGTCTGAAGAATTGGCTTTCCCGCGCAAATGACTGTCTCCCAGGCTAAATGAGGTTGAGGTAGAAATGCGGATCGGATACGAGAACGTCCGGTCTCCGCTCCTTCCTATCCAATAAAGGTTTCTAATAAAGACCTCCGAATAAGTGACTGCAGCGTTCATTTATAACCAGACTGTCAGGTGAGCCCGTTTCACCACAGATCCTGCGACATTTCTCCTACAAGGTCATGGATTAATTTGCTTTTTCCCCCCGCGGTCCCTTGATCATTCCATCGTCGGCACTCCTTAAAGCTGAGAATCCACCACCGCATCTGTTCATCAACGAGTCGCGCGGAGAAATCTCTTTTGTCCGGATCACCGGTTACGTGGTCAGTCGGCGCAGTTCCATTCAAGCCCTTCCAAATTATGGACTGGACCGCTTGCAAATGTCACTCAGAATAACCGGCTATTGATTGCTTGGAAATGTCAGATACGACCTTGCAGACGTACACACACTCAGCAAGAAAGCAAGCGTGCGGATTAAAACTTCTTTTTACTCACAGTTCAAATTTGTTATGTAAGTGCGTGGAAAAGAAAAGTCATTCGGATGTGCACGGAACGGACTGCCGGAGGACTTCAATGCAAAAATGACATCTTGAAGGCCTTAAATTCAGGAGCCTGACACCTAAACCTCAGATATTTGAAAAAAAAAATTCTACCTGAGAGGATGGATACTTGACAAAATCAGCAATGAAAAACTGCAGGTCACCCATGACCCTGACCAAGGAATAGAAAAACAACTAAATGAGGAGACTGAAGTAACCCAAAAGTCATCCTTTTTTATCAATTATTCATTTATTTTTTTTGCGATTCGTCTTTTAAAATGCATTTTTCTTTTTTTGTTTTGGTACGCGACAGGAGCTTGAGGTCTAGGACTGGGAGGCTGGCAAACAGCTTCTAGCCACAAGCCTCATCACCAGTCACTTTACTGCATGCACACTTGCACTTTACAAATCCTGCGCAGTGCAGGAACGCTGCTATCTCCATGATATTTTGCACTATCATCCTCATATGTAAAGAGTTTCTTCCACTTCATCTACTCCATAATATGCTCACAATGTGAGTTTATTCATTATTAGTGCTTCATCATTACTGCCGTTATTGCTCCATTAATGTTTTTTTTCTGTTTTATTGCTTTATTTTTTGCTCGATTGTGGAATGTAGTCTGCTCGGATGAGTGAACAGTAAAATAATTTCGTTATGTAGTATTACTGTGCATATGACAATAAAACTTTTGAATCTTGTTTCGTCTTTTGTAAACATGTTTTTCTTTCTGTTCTAGGTATTTGGTGCTTTCATTTGCACTTCAGGGCCACCATATTTATATTTTCCTGAAACATTGAATTAATTCAATAATTATTTGAAAAGTTGTTTTTCTTGGTCTGTTTTATTTAAAATCTTGCTACCTCCTGGATTTCTTTCAAGTACCCCAATTTAAGAACAACCGGTCTAAAGTAAACAGGCAAAATGGCTGAAAGCATCCATAACAGCTATTGCTTAAATTCAAACATACCACTAAATGTCTCTAAAATCCTGAAATTTTTTCCAGTTTAAGACTTAAAAATAGAAAAACGCGTACCTGATAAAGGCCGTTTTTTCTGGTTAGTCTATTTGCCGAAAGTGGCCGCTGTGCCCAGTAAAGGGTTAACAGTGTTTCAGATTTCCCACATTGTAAGCGGTCACCAAACGCCTCACCACTGTATCGCTGAATGCGCTCGAAATGGTTACTGTTTCCTTTTCCTTGCGACACGGTTCAAGTTCATTTTACCATAAATCAAAGAAGTTGCACAGCATCCGCGTTTCACCAACTCCATAATCATGGTTATATGCCAAAACACAGCAATTAATGAAAGTCAAATGGAAAACCTTTCTGTGTTCCCTAACCAGTGCACTCTTCATTGAATCAGCTGTAGACATCATACATTTTTCCCTCTCGGTTTTAGTAATATTCCTGTGCGTGAACAAGGTTGGACTTGGACTGTGGTTCAGTCTATCATCGTATATGACAGTTTTTTATGGAGAAGCATCACTCCAATAGATTCTATCACATAGTAAATATTGGATCTGTTGAGAGATGCGTGCGTACCTAACAAATTTGATGGGATCAAGGTATTATAATGGGATTACTCACTGTAAAATTACTATCTAATGCAACATAAATAAGGATAATCCTTTGAGACATCATTCAAAGGGCTTTCTCTTGTCATTTTTTTTTTCATTTGGTTAGTTAAAAAGGCACAGTACCAACTAAATCTACAGAAACTGAGGTCTCAGATGGGAGCTACGTACAGGGATATGACAATGTTTTTTTTTTTTTTTTTTGCACTTCTGCGGCACAAACAAACACCAAAAGCAGAGCCATGTGTGGAAACCCACTGGCGAATTCAGAGAAGGCAAACAATCTATATTAAAAAGGTTGTATGAGAACAATGATTCCTGTGACTGTGATCAAAATCACAAGTCCGTACTACGACTCGATTTGGCATTTATTTGCGACAACCTTGTTACTGTAAATCATACAATGAGACTCCTTGAAAAATCAGTCTGCCCATTAAAGTGAAAAGTCAACGTTAATTCTACAATATTTGATTTTATTTTTTCAATCCTCACGTCTATTGTTTATTCCATCTAATAAATTGCTAAAATGCTAACCTCGCAAGTTGTCTTCAACTTTTTTACAGTTTTTCAGTGACTTCTGATGTCAAAACAGCTAAGTTTGTGACAAACCTGAAAATTTGTTTGACTTTACAGTTATTCCGGTCCTTTGACAGAAACTATAACTACAATGTGGCCCATGATAAAAACGAGTTTGACACCCCAGAGCTATGGCAAGGATTAATCAAATAATTGGGGGGGGCTTGCTTAGTCTGCTTGTCAGCCCATGAAAATGCAGCAGCAGGTACGAGATGAAGCCATTATTCTGCAACTCAAATTATCCTAATAAATGTGTCTTGCACTTCTGAGATAGGAGAGGTCCTCTGCGTTTGGGCAGTGCTTATTACTTACTATATTATCCTGGATCCTATGGGAAAAACAGGCTGGTGAAATATGGAAAAGTGACATTTGAAAACCGGACTTTGCTCACAGCTTTGATTCGAGCGTGAAAATGTCCTAACGGGATTGAATTTGGTTGGCGGATCATGAGGAATGATGGAATATGATTCTCATTATTTCTTATATGAAAATTCAGCTGCTTAAATCAAAAAGACTACGGTGCTTAAAATGATGTCACATAGCCTATAGTGACATCATCATCCCACATCTGCAACAAGAAAAGTTCATGCCGATACTTATTTGAAATCCCGATTTAAAGGGATGGTGGGAGGAAGGCTATTGTTAGTTTATGCCCAAGAATAGATTAATTTGTTGATTAATCAAGTTTATTCTATTAAAAGATTAATTAATTAATTAACATATATTTTAAATAGATTAATCTGTTAATTAATCTAGTTTTGATAAAAATAGAATTGATTAATCAACAGATTAATCTGTTGATTAATCAATTCTTTTCAATCCTAAAAACGATTCCGCTGCTTTTCAGGTTTTCCAGCAGGCCGAAGTGACCCCTCGCTATCAACACTGCAAGGCGCAAACACGCAAAAGAAGCAGCGCGCAGATTAGTGTTAACTTTGTTAATGAAAACCTAAATGAAAAGATTTATGTCAATGCAAATTTTTCCCTGGACATAAACTACATTAGTCAAGACAAAAAGGTGTTGCCATGGGGGGTGCGAATGGCATGTACAAGGAACAGGTATAAAATTTATGTATATTGTTTTTTTTTTCTTTTGTTAAAAAGAATACAATTTCAGGCGTAGACTTTTTTTTTTTAATAGATAATTATCTTGAGTGACATGGTGGAAAACTGCTTAGCACGCCTGCCTCAAATTTCAGAGGTCCTGGGTTCAATCAAAACCATGCACGTCAATCAAATCCAAAACACTCCAAATGATCCTTAGGTTTATGAAATTTGCACACAAACCTACTTTTTCATAAATTAAATCTTCTCGTAGTAGTACAAAAGTAAAATAAGTGAAATTGTCTATTGCCTTGGATGTCTGGGCTTAGCAGTTATGAAAATGGAATCCTAGGCTAATAAAAATAAAAAATATAATTAGTGTCACAGTAATATGTTGAAATGATATATCAGAACTGAGAGCTTTCTTTGTTAAAAGTTACGAACTTCAAATGGTTTTAAAAGGTGCTACCTATGTATACAATGTACACTTACATGAACGTTAACATGTTGTGATATTCTATAATGTGATTACCTAGTTTCCTATAATTTGAATTTTCATTTTCCCAGTCCATTATGTTAATAGGAACAAATGTGAGGGCTCAGTCAGTGTTTCTGATAAAGCAGTACTGCCACTCCGTGGTCACTGGAGGAACTACATAAGCTACCTGCATCATGTATTCATTCATTCATATTTCACAATATACATTGTTCTTGCCTGACATCAGACAGGTGTTTTTTTTTTTTTTTTTTTTTAATGCAGCAACAATTGTTTCAAAGTGCTTAATGATTAAGTTGCTATCAAAGTGGTAACCCAGAAGCGGACGTGCAAAAGTTACCAAGCGTTTAAAAAATATGTTATTATTAAATTGCACTGCTGCGAGCAGTGCTTACCTCAAAGTACGCAAAAACCAGCGCGGTCTTGTCTGTCTCAAAGCAGAAAGCACGATGTCATCAGCGTAAGGACGTCCGAAGTGCACTCGAAAATATTTGTCTCCCTCATTTTTGCCGAAGTTGAGTAGAGCAAATATGACATTAAGAGACATACAGAAAACCTGCTAAACGAGACATTGACAGAGAATCCTGCATTTAAACACATTTCTTTTGCAAATAACAAATGTAGAAATGGTTACGCATAACGTTAAAGTCGTTTTATTGTTGTGATACTGCGTTTCATCCCTATTTTTCTTCGCATGAGTTTAATCATCACTACAAGTTGTGGATAAGACGGCGTCCAAGGCAGTTTTTTTTTCCGAACAAATTAGGCACACACGCTCAAGATAATCAAATGGGATTTATTATAAAAACGGTCTCCTTAACAATGAAGGCAGTGAGTGACTATCTTGAATCTTGACTTTAAAGTCACAAACACTATAATGACGACACGAGTTTCTATTTTAAGATTTTATTCATTGTCTAATTTCAGTAGACTTAAAAGGAAATAAAACGTCCTTTCTTTGTTTTAAATCCTCTGTACACATCCTTTTCAACAAAAATAGAACAACTATGTACAATCCACCGATAGAAAATCTACATATACAAAGCGTACAAGGCCAAAACGGAGTAGTCTTTGTAAAAGACATAAAAAACAGCAACGGGACGCGTGCCACATGTACACACAAAGGACGTTAAACACAGCACTCACTTTTACAGCCAGCACTCACTTTTACAGCTTATTGTGCATTCTCGTCATCACTTCTCATTCACATCACTTATTGCATTTTATTGGAGGGATCGAATGGAGGCCCGAGAAGACTAATTAGAAGATTGATTGACTTTGTACAAAAATTTAAAAGAGATAATACTGGTGGTTTAGGACGTGAGGAGTGGAGCTGTGCAAAAAAACAAAAAAGATTAAAGTGTCAAAATGGCGACTCAGTTGGGGGGGGTATGAAAGATCCTCTTCAAGGAACCTACTGGGAGGATGGAAGTTTATAATAATCCAAAAGAGGTTCTTTGGAGTGTCGGACAAACATAAGTGCACCCAAGGGAACGAGTGGGGAACCACAAGGAGCCAAGGTGACGTAAAAACGTCAACACATAAGAGGTCCAGAAAACCTAAAAATGTGCACGAAAAAGGACCTGTAGGAGATCTAGGTGGTGACCTATGTGAAAAAAAAGCTTCCCAGAATTGTAGGGCAAGAACAAGAGATAAAATACAGGCCGAGTTAGACCATAAAAACTAGGAGTGCTAAAATAGAGGGAAGGGGACCCACAATTTGTCAAAGGCCCCCAAGAGCCACATGAGGGATCCTAAGAAGACCCACACAGGCACCTAGGAAATCTGATAAAGCCTGAGATCCAGGAAACCAGGGGTCAAGATTTTTGTGTTTTTGTGTTGAGATAAATAAATAAATCCTGCACCTCCAAACGCACACGCACATACATCGTCTATGAAAAATACACAAGCGGGGGAGCCAACAAAGAAAATAAAAACATGTTCTTTTGGAACAAAAGATTAAAAAATGATCCACGTTCTGTTATCTATACACCATCATTAATGTACAGCAAAACCAACAACTAAAAAAAAGATAAACCAACAACAAAAAAAAGATATATATCTGTATGTTTCCATTCATTCAAGTATCTAAACGTATGCAAACCTGTTAGCAATTTAAGTGTCGGAAACGTTGCTAAAAGAGCGGATGTAAGACAGCGAGGAGCAATCGTTTTTTGTATGATGTAGACCATGGGGCCATGGCGTAGTTAAATACAAAGGGGGCGGAGCTAACACTTTCATCCAACTCACTGTAAACAAAGCAAGTTTTTAAAATAAACAAAACATGGTTTGGCCCACCAAATGTTCCAAGAGGTAGCACACCATGTGAGTAGCTAGCTTGAGGAGGCGGCCATTTTGTTTCCTCTGAGAACAGTAAGTGTCAGTCACCTCATCCCCGGAAAAAGGTGGTTCAAATGTACAATAATCATAAAAAGTCTTAAAAACATCAAATTTTCTCTTCCATTTCCTGTTCTTGAAGTCTTTAAAATGTTGCTTGTTTTCAAGTGAAGCAGGCACAAATTTCAAGGGGGCGTGTGGTGAGGTCGAGGCAACAAATGGACATTAAATGTGTTATCCTGGGATTCTTCTGTCGGCCATTTTGTCGTGCAAAGTTGAAAGGAGTCGAAAAAAATGCTCAAACTCCTTTTTCTTCTTTTTTCCATGTTAAGAGCTATTAAATGTTTTCCTTTTTCAAATGAAGCAGGCACCAGCTCCAGGAGGTGGTCAAAATTGTGCCTGGCATAGTCCAGAGCCAGGACATCCCAGCGTCTACACGGCGGAAACTTGTTCATCTGCAAAAGAGTCAAAAGGAAAAAGCATAAGCGCGTGGTAAAACGATTCCGACGAAGCTTTGATGAAGAGATTTTGCTTTGAGCGGTTTCTGCAGCCGAATTATTCCAAGCTTTTCGATTTATTTTTGCAGCCAGAACTTAATTGATTTGGATGAAAGACTGGGCTGTTTGGACATGACGCATCAAAGCAAAGGGGAAAAAGGAGCAATCGCGTACCGTCCTCGCTGTCGGCCATGTCGCGTGTTCCCAGGTGGCTACCGGCAAGCCTCCAGGCCTCTGCCAAGCTCCCGGCGGCTCCGGGGCTCTGTAGGAGTTTGCTCCTCTGCATGGCCACGCTGTAGTCGGGCGGTTTGAGGTGGGGAGGCCTAATGGACGACCCCGCCGCCATCGCCACCACCACCGGGCCGCTGTGTCCGTCTTTGACGTCACCCAGAGCCAGACCCTGGTAGCCTGGGGGGGTGGGAGGAGGAGCACGGTAACGCTCGTCCTTGGCGGGGGAGGTGATGCAGTACACTGGATGGAGGCGATGGAGGAACACACAAAAAGCAACGGGGAAGGGAAGTGAAGGGGGGATAACAGAAGCAAACCATGGAGAAATTAAGTGGTGGTGACGACTGGGAAAACACCATGAAGCAAAACATGACGAGAAGCAGTGAGATGAAGGATGGCAGCTCACATAGAAACAGTCCTACAACGAGGCCAGCCTTATCATTGAAACTAATATGCTGCTAGTATGTTTTGCACCAACTACTATTGAGGCCCACAAAAAAACATTTAGCATGAAATACTGGTGGCATTCATTTTTTAAAACTGAATAACTAAAGTTACATTCTTTTATTAGATTAGCCTTTTCCACATGCACAGCGAGGCCCAGCTTTCTATCCGTCCATCATCCATGCATCCAATTGTTAGCGTATCCATCCATTCATCCATCCACTAAATCGTTAGCCTCATCCATCCAGCCAGCCTTCAAATCATTAGCATCGTCATCCATCCATCCACCCATCCATCCGATTTTCTGCTTGTTCAGCGATTGATCAATCAAATCATCCATGCATCCTTCAAATCATTAGCCTCATCCATCCATCCATCCATCCAGACATTCAGTCATTAGCATATCCATCCATCATCCACCCATCCATTTGTTAGTTCATCAATCCATCCATCCTTCAAATCATTAGCCCCATCCATCCATGTAGTTGTTAGCGTATCCATCCATCATCCATTCTTCAAATCGTTAGCACCATCCATGTAGTTGTTAGCATATCCATCCATCCTTCGAATCTTTAGCCCCATCCATGGCCTGTGCAGTGCATCCGTCCATCCATCCAGTTATTAGGGTATCCATCCATCCTTCCATCAATCCATCCATACATTCAGTCGTTGGCATATCCATCCATCCATCCACCCACCCTCACGAAGCTCGCAGCTATCAGGTAGAAGGCTGGGTACAAGCTGAGCTGGTTATACAACAACAAGTCATACAGAATTAAATTTCAATTCACAGACCATGCTAAAATTTCAAACTAACATTTGCTTAGCATTTTGAGGGAAATTAAAGGTTTTCAAGGCTATTGCTGACTCACATCACTGAAGCTTTTCATGAAGGTTGACGTAAAATCTTTTGCACTATCATGCAGCTGAGTCCTTACCGATGAGCCCCTTGTCCGTGCTGGACGTCACTGTTTTGTAGGCGGGGTCGGCGCTCGGCACTCCTTCGTCATTGGTCGGGGAGGCGGAGGATGCGGAGCCATGACGCGCCTGCTGCTGCTCAGCGGTGTTCCTCCGCTTTACTGTTCCGTAATTCCCCTCGTATGTATCTGACAAGGAGCCGGACGACGCCCAGCTCTGCCGCGACTGCTTAGCCAGCTCCGATTCGCGGGCGGCGTCCGCCCCGGCGATGGAGGTGCCGGCCAGCCGGTGAGTGAGAGCCAGTGGGTGCCCATGGACGCCATGGTCCCACGGGCGGCAGGAGGATGCGGGCAAGCTCTGGAAGGAGTCGTGGGAGTTGGAGCCGCACGACGTCCAGCTGCCTCGCCCGCTGTCGGCCACTGAGTCCAGGGACGCCAAGTCGGGGGTCAACTCCTCCGTGGAGATGGAGGACATGAAGGTTGAGCCTCGCGTGGCATAACCCCGAGATGACAACGCCACCATGGCAGAAGATGAAGGAGAGCTGTGTCACAGGAAGGAGACAGAGGGGAGTTACTTATGGTAAACAAACATATTGACGAGGATAAGTGGACTTACCTTGTGCTGGGCTGACTGTAGTCCACATTCAGGTGTGTGGCCGCTGCGCTCTCCGGGGTCGGCACGCCGGCCGGCACGGTGGGGGCGGCGGTGGCGGACGCGACAGATGTCCTGCCGCCAATGCTATTACTGCGCTCCTCTAGACCCGGGGCGGGCACGGAGTCCACCGAGCAGATGCTGGAGCGAGACGAGATCTCGCTGTGACTGGAGTCGGACAGGTTATCCGTTTTGCCCGGAGGAAGCAGCGCGTAACCTGCAAAGCGGAAACAAAAATATTACAAAATGACAGTTCTAAAATGTATACATTCAAAATCTTTTGGTAAATAACATTTTTTGAATATAAACCATTTTGTTTATAGTATAAATGCATAAAAATACTTTGAAAGTTGACTGATTTGAAATTAACTGCCACTGAGTGTTTACTTCAAATCAATCGTTCAACTACTATTTGTATTAATAAATTGCACTATGTGGATTCTGTCATTTCATGCCAATGAGAGTCTCATTTTCGAAAGCCAAAAAACTCCCAGCGGGCTGGATTTGGATGTTTGGACGGTGGGGAAAGTTCGATTGGTTTAACGTTCTTGACCCACAATTTAGCTCGATATACTGCTAGCGTCCTACCTCGAAAGATATCAAAAACACTGCGCAAAAGTATCATAAGCATAGCTGCGGTAATTTACAGTTGTAACTCAAGCCGACAAACCCGGAAGTGAACGTGAGAACGTGATTGGCTAAGGCAGCCAAAGAGTGTAAGTCACAGAGCAGAGCAGGTTACCGCTGCTGGCTAAAATTGCCTTGTGTGAACCAAATGTTTCAAAATACCCACCTACAAAAAAAAAAAAAAATTAAAAAGTATTTGAAAGTATGCATCCCATGGCAAAAATTATGTGTTGCGGACACAGGGACGTGGGCAAACGGGAGCACTGATGTTGGTTCCTCTTTCAGTTAGTTAACTGAATAAGTGGGGTCAGTACAGCACTGAGGCTAAGTCTAATACTGTGTTTGGTATCCCTATGGTTTGGTTTGCTTTGGTTAGGCTGGCCTACCTATGCCGTAGCTGCGCAGGCTAACGGTGCTGGCTTTGGTGCTGGCCTCGCTGGTCAACGACGACGACGAGCCCGACAGGTTCATCTGTCCAGAGCAGGTCTGGGCTTTGGCCGAAGGGCCTTTGCGCGGCGAGCCCTGCGGCGACACGGTGGGGCTTGAGTGCAACGATGAGACAGTGGACACAGTGTCATCTGAGGGCCTCTTGGAGGTCCACTCGTCCGCCGAGCTGGTGGGTGCTTTCTTCACCACCTGAGAGGAGCTGAAGTCTGGAATCAAAGAAATCATAAGAGGCTGAATATTTGGGATCATACTGCGATGCATTAAGCCAGGGGTGGCCAAGTTCGGTCCTCAAGAGCCACAATCCAGCCTGTTTTCATTGTGTGTCTCTTCAACTAACACACCTGATTCAAATGATTAGCTCATCAGCATGCTTTGCACAATCCTGATAACGACACCGATTTGACTCAGGTGTGTTGGTTGAAGAGATACATTGAAAACAGTCTGGATTGTGGCTCTTGAGGACCGAACTTGGCCACCCCTGCATTAAGCCATTCAGGTACTCACTGGGCGGGCCGAAGTCCTTGGCCGTGCTCTTCTTGCGTAGCGGGTTGAGCGGTACCTGCACCTGAAGCACCTGCGAAACCCGGTTCTGGGTCTTCCCCGAAGGCAGCGCCGACCGCAGGGACACGGGTGACATGTCCGACTTGGCGGACCTCCGGTCGCTCAGGTTCTTTGAAACTAGAAAAAAAAAGATACTGGTTGTAGCGTAAGAGAAATGACCAGTGTGAAATATTTTTTGTGCGCACTCACTGGTGGTGTATGAGGGCTCGCATTGCAGTGACATGATCTGGTGCTTGTCCTCGTCCGTTTCCACCGTCAGGTTCGAAAGGTACTGCTTGACCTTGCGCGCCATTTGCGCATCCTCGTACAACTTCTTGGCATTGAGCAGTGAACTGCGACGCACGCGTTTCTTGTGCCCGCTGCCCTGCACGTCCAGCATGTTGGAGTTGGTGCTGCCCTGACTCAGGGACCTGCAGATGAGTTTCAATGTTTGCTCAGTTTTTTTTTAAGGTTGCCTCAAGCTCTATTATCGCAAATTCAAATAAAATAAAGCTCTTATACTAACTACTACTACTCTTACACCTAATATATATATATATATATATATATATATATATATATATATATATATATATATATATATATATTCACAGGTATATCTGTAATTGTAATCTGTAATCAAGACAAAAACAAGACTATTTTCACCTAATAATTCAACATTCAAACAAATTCAATATGATGAGCATATAAGAATAAATTTGAAACTCTTTTCAACCAGTACAATTGATCTTTGAGGTCTATAGTCATTAATGGCATTGAATGAGTTATATGTGATTTTGCATGTTTTGAAATAACAGTAATACAATGAAACAAAATAATTAACCCATTTCAACCCATCGGTCACAAAAACGACCGTAAAGAAAATTCTATTCATGAGGCTGTATAAATGATTGTTCAATCATTTTTCATGGACTGAAATATTACAATGTGTAGATAAAATGTGTGCAATGTCACGTTTAGAGAATATTGTCACATGACCAGAGCTGTTTACTTTGTGGTTGCACTTCGAAAGAAAGATGACAGCCTCAAAGCTCGCAAACAAAAGGTTAGTAAAGTATGTTAAAATAAACATAGAACAAAGATTTTTCATACACATGATCTTTAAGATGATGTATGTATGCATTTGCACTTACTCAAATTGGTTTGGTGTGTTTGCACAATGAGGAATTACATTGTTGTGACCGGCCATAAAACACACCTTTTCATCGATTATTTCACTTTAAAAAAAGTTCTTGATTATTTCAAAGGATTACCAATGGCGTATGATTTGGATGTTTTCATGTCCAGGTAAAATTTGGGCTTAAATGGGTTAATACTTTAAAATAATATAATACTCATGAATGAAAAAGAACAGCATCATACAAATAATGAATCATTAACCCAATGCTGTATACGCCCCAACGAATAGCTCAACAAAATACTGTAGTACAAATATTGGAACATTAACCCAATGCTGTCTAAAACCCCAAATCAAAGCTCAACAAAATACTGATTTCATTATCAATAATAATATTACGGTAGCACAATAAGTCCATGCAGCTAGCCACGCCATGCTGTAGACTACATCAAGAGAGTTAGGGCATTGGTGACAACTGAATACAAGGAATATTATGGGATGCAGAGTCCAGGTAGTTCCATCCAGGGTTTCTTTTTTTTCCTTAAATGCTTAGCTTGTTAGCATTTGAAGCTATTATCGGGCTCAGACGCACAACAGATGGATCAATGCTGATGGATGGACAATGTCAATGGAGCATGTTAATGATGCACAAGCACAGGCAAACATACACTCCAGTCAGGTTCTCCGCATGCTTTTTTTTTTTTTCGAGGGGGATGCCGATAGACAGACTGGCACGGGGAAGGGGGTGGGACCTGGGGACTTACCCTAAACTCTTCCACCTCTTCTTCCTGCAAGCGAAAGGCGTGAAAATTGAAGCGTGAGGACAAGAACTGTTTTCGTTCTCGGGTTTGGGTCATGAAATGGATGGTGTAAAAAAACATGCAAAAAATGTGGGACGTGACCACAGACAGCAAGTGGGCAAACTTTTTAAATGCTATTTTTTTTTTTTAATGTAAGTCGCATATTTGAAATGGGTTATTTAGTCCATCCATTGTTTACCGCTTATCTAATTGAGAATCAAGTAATTTATACAAGTATTTTTTTAATTAAACAGATGTCAAATGTGTACAGCAGCTCATCCATTTGACGCGCTGAATTTAAATAGGATTGTTATCTTTAAAAATTCTATACCTAAACCTGTATTCTTTTTAACATTAACAAAAGAAAAACGCAATATAAATCAACTTTGAAAAAGTGTTACCATGTTAATACGGGTGACAGCTTAGTCTACAACAGAAAAAAAAATAACCAAGTGCATCAAAATGCCTGTAACTTCTAAACTTCTAAAATAATAGAAAAATGAACACTTATTTAATTGCAACTACATGTCACATAACAAAAAGAAAGCCTTTTCCCTGGCGTCAGCTGCGCCCTCCGGCATCACCCCCCCCGTATTACTTATTAATACTAATGTATTAATTATAATCACTAAGCCAATTTTGCAATTACATAAATGAATGATTTTTTAAAAATCCTCACAAATAACATGTGCCCAAAGGAGCATTCATGGATGGATTTAATTTGCCAAAAACTGGCTAAATAAACAAAACAATTATTTTATAACTTTTGATAATTTGAATAAATTTGCCCACTAATTGCCACAAGACTGCATGGACAAAAACATAGGGATGTGACAAGTAAAGAATGTGATTTTGTCAACTTGTCCATCCACTCTTGTAGTGCACTAAAAAAGTCTGCAAGGGGCAGTGGCGTTCCTCCAATGCAGACCCACCGCACGCTGACATTGTGTGACGGGAAGTAGAAGAATGCAGTACCGTGATAATCACAAAACCTGAAGAAATGTACCCCAGCTCGACATTAAAAGACTACAAAGATGGCTGACCGTTGCCTGAACATCAGCGCGGGGTCCATGTTGGCCGAGGTCATGCGGACAACGTGTCGAATCTCCTTGGCGATCATCCGCAGTTTCTCGAAGTTCACCAGGCCTTCCACCGTTGAGTCGTTGCCTGGTGGACACACAGAAGTGGGATCAAGTATTGATATCACTTTTGGTGTTGATTGGGTGTGTGCAAAAATAGAATATTGATATCTATTGGGGTTCTGATCATAAGTGGGACAAAGTGCAGTATTACTATCCTGATGTAAATGTATTACCTCCTTTGGTATCATTACTGGGCATCAGGGCAAAATATCAATATCCTCAATATCAATATTACTGATGTTCAGTATTTAGTCGGTAAAGTATTGTAGTGATATAATTTTGGGTATTGATCAAACGCAAGACAAATTAGTAATGTACCCACGTGCCATATTGTCATTTCGTGCAGTATTGATGGGGATAAAATATTGATATTGCAAAGTATTGTATTGATAACACTTGTAGTAAAAAACAACAAACAATATCCCATTGTGCTGGATACTTATTTTGTAATTGTTACAATTATGAATAGTAGGAAATCAGTATGCTGAAAGATTTATTTTAAGTTTAATATTAAGGATGATATCCCAATAAATAGTATTGTTTTCTGTTTAGGTACATAAACAATTTGATGGGCAGTATCTGTGCATATCGTTATATAATGATGCTACAGTTTTCACAATGGTTTTTCCTAAGCAGAAGTGAGCCCGAGTTGGTTTTGGACTGACTCGAATCAAATGAAATGTGATTAATGGCAGAAGTCTTTAGCAGAAGTAAAGTATCTTCACGGGGCATCAAATGACAGCAAAGAAGAAGTCCAGCAGCCACAAACGAAACTTCAAAATTATTTTTTGCTTGACAAAACAAGCGCACCTTCATGCAGGAATGTGAGGTCCTTCTTGACCACAGGGAAGAGCGGGATGACGGGCGGCTGCATGCTTTGGCCGCTCAGGACGTTGCGGTACTTGGCCATGTTGCGCGACGGGTCAAAGACGTCCTGCAGGTCCCCGAAGAGTTTGTCGTACTTGCTGGGCAGTTTCTCCCACGAGCTGCGCAGGCGAGCCACCGGGGCCAGGTTCAAACCGCTGAATGTGGCACAAATTCACAGCTCAGTAAAACTTGTTCACATTTTCTCCTGCCCCAAATCAATGTTATACTTTCTCCTTCTGCGGTATTTTGACCATTGTTGGGATCATTTTCTTCTACTTCATTCTCACAGTATTTTAGATGGTGATGGCACACTCCTGGTAGTGTGATAACTAAGTGGTCGTGCGATGTTCCTGGTAGTGTGATAACTAAGTGGTCGTGCGAAGTTCAACGTTGACAATTTGTCACTGAGTATTGAGTCATGACATTGTACTATAAAAATTTAACAATACAAGAGATTGGAATATTTTGTCCTGACCAAAATCTAAAGCAGGTATGTCCAAACTTTTTCTTCTGAAGACCACATACGGAAAGATCAAAAGCTGCAAGGGCCACTTTTAATTTATTTTTCGTATTTTCCGCACTATAAGACACACCGGAGTACAAGACGCACCTTCAATGAATGGCCTAATTTTAAAAGAAATTTGTATACAAGGCACACCAGATTATAAAGCACATGGAATAAAAACTAGTGGTGGCTGTACCTGCATTTGCATTCTGTTATGTAGCCACTATATGGAGCTGCACTCAAAGCAATGTCAACTCAATGATCAGAATGATCAAAGTCCCTCAAACGGTATTAATAGAATATAAGCATTCTCACAGCTCTGTTCACGCCAAAAAATGAATAAACAACAGTTTTATTTTTTTCTAGAAGTAATGTCAGTGAAGTGGTGCTTTCACAACATAAATTTGCGGCTTTAAGGTGCGCATGGAATCAAACCCACAGTGGCGGCTGGGGCTGCATTTGCAAACTGCCCTGAAGGGTTTGACGACTCAATGGCCAGAGAAGTCATCAGTTTATGCAGACAGCAGATGATATGATCAATATATAAAGTGCACAGGATTATAAGGGGCACCGTCAGGCTAAAAAAAAAAACAAAAAAAACATGGCTTTTATGTGCGCCTTATAGTTGGGAAAATACGGTGTATATTTAGTGATTTAACAAACACACTAAAATCAACTAAGCAATTGAAGATTTTTTTTTTATTTTAATTTATATATATATAATAGTTTTTTTTTTGTTTTTTTAAACCGTGACCTAAAGGTCTTTTCCTAAGGATAATAATTTAGGATTTTGCAAGATTTTGGAGCGGTTTGAGTGAATAACCCACCAGAGAATATCTGCACCTGCACTGAATAGCAGTTGAGTATTATAATGTAAAATTGCCATTTTTAAAGACCAGAAAACAAATTTTGTCTATAAAATTTTTTGTCTATAAAAACCCTATTTACTACTATGTTGTGAAGAGAAATGATGTTAGGTCTGTACTGTTTTTGCACATTTAGAATAGCCCTACATGATGTGCAACACGTTTCTCAGGAGAAAATGTCATTTTCAGTTAATGCCGTGGCCTGCTTAAAAATAGACAGCAGGTCACAAAGGGCCCACGGGCCATAGTTTGACCATCCCTGATCTAAACAATGAAAATACAGAGAAAAACAGTATAATTTTGATACTGCAACATTTGAAGTGAGAAATATCATTGGAGGATTGCTAATATCACACTTCTATCAATTGGGGGTGAGATAAAATACAGATTTGTTGATGTATCATTGAAGTATCTTTTATTAATGATAGGAAAAATATCCTTGTCCCAATAGATAATGTTATGTTTTGGTGCAATATCAATAAAGGGCGAGTCCAAATATTGATGTCCCAATGTGTCAAACCACCATCTATCTTGTTAAAGTACCATTTAGGTTTGAGGCAAATTGTCCATCCCTACCTGATGATGGCAAACATGGAGTTGAAGTTCTTGCACTCTTGGCAGTGCAGCGCGATCTTGACAAAGTGCTTGATGGTCTTCATCCTCTTGAGGGCATTGGGCTCCTTGAGGATCTCGGTGGCCACCCAGAAGGTCTCCTGATTGATGACCTCCTCGAAGCGCTTCAGGTGGCCGGCGCCCGCCGTCGCAGAGTCCAGCTTGAACAGGTCGTCCACGTACTCGGCGGACTCGATGTTGCGGAAGAGCTCAAAGTCCCGCATGGAGAGCTGGGCCGCCACCTCCATGGTGCTGAGCTGCAGCAACAAAATGTGGCTCTCGCGCAGCAGGTCCTGCGCGTCCTCGTCGGAACACAATGTCTCCGTCTCCATGTTGTTCTTCAGGTAGTACCTGCAGTGCATAAAAACACAGATGTTTGGAACATCTCAAAGTTCTACCATTTAGAATTTAGAATCAGATGGCTCGATATTTTACAATTCAGGCAAAATCGGTGATCATTTGTCGTGACATAATTTTCTGACCGATCAATTATGTAAGTGTAAATATTAAAGGGGGTCTATCATGAAAAGTCAACTTTTTGGAGATTTTAACCATTCTACAACCATTTGTTTCGTTTGATTACAAAATTGAGGGAGATATTGCACAGAGTCAACGAAGTAAACAGCAACGTTTCATTTATTAGTTACAACTTTTTTTGGAGAAAATGCTGTAGCGGCGAAAATGTGTGTTTGGGAGCACACAGCCAGACAGTCACTGTCAGTCACCCACTCGCAGAACTTTTGTTATGAATACTGCGCTCCCATATCAACCGATTTGATAAGAGAAATATGCGTCAGTGATTGTGATCTATAGACACTGTTTTCCATTTTAATGTCAGTAAAACGCCTCTCTGGCTCCTTTATTTACTGCGTGACCCTTGTAAGGATAAGCCAGGGTGTCAATCTCTATTTAGCTTGCAGGCTGCATGGAGGAAAATCTACTCCCAATGGGTTGGACTAAAAAAAATAAATAAATAAATAAATAATAATCAATGTATATATTTATATAACTGTAAAACAACATTTTCTGATTTTTTTTTTTTTAATACTGTCCAAAATAGTACATAAGGGATCCGAGTTCAAATTCATCTGGCCTTGGCCTTTCAGGGTGGAGTTTGCATGTTCTCCCCGGGCCTGCATGGTTTCACTCCGGGTATGCATGGCAGGTGAATTGGACATACTAAATTGTTCTTAGGTGTGATTGGGTGTCCCAAAATGACTGAAAAATAGTTTGGTCTGCCATTGCCCATTAAGATTCAGTATTTTCTACAAATATTACAAAAGATCTAACCTTTAAAAGAAGAAATGATGGATATATATATATATATATATATATATATATATATATATATATATATATATATATATATATATATAAAAAAAACGCACCCTTTAAAAAAAGAAAGGATGGCACATGGAGAAAACAAAGCGACTCGACCACAGAAAAAACAGTGAAGCAAAACCATGTGAGTCACTGGGCCCGAGACAAAGGGTGTTGGTGTAACATGCCAAGTGTTTTGACGGGTAAAAACATGTCAGCCTGTCTGCTTCGCTGCACCCAACTGCCTTGCTGCCACTCAGGATCCAAGTAGTAAGAGACGGTAAAGTATGCCAAATGGACTATTCCACCAGGGAGACCAAATTTCTTCCTATACTTTGTTTAATTCAACATTCAACACCCGAGCCAGTTTAGATGAAATTTCTATCTATGATGAGAAAATTCTCACTTAAGCTATTATGGTCATTTCAGTAAGCGCATTTGAGAAGCGGTCTACATAGACTTACCTGCCGTTGAGCTGAATGCGGTCGGCCAGCTTGGAGAGTTGGTCAGGCAGGCGGCGCTGCTTGATGACGCCTTCGGGGCTGACAGACACCTCACACAGCGAGTAGTTCTCGGCGGCCGGCGGCAGTCCAAACTCGTTGACTGCGTGCGCCACCACATCCTTGGCGGTGGTGTCCTTGCTAATGATGATGTAACAGCTCTGCTGGTCTGCTTTGAATACCCGAATCACCTGGTCAGGAATGTCTAGAGGAGTTGCGGAAAGGGACGTTAGAAGATTTGTGCTAGATCATATGTCACTTCCTTTTATTTTTTGCCGGTGTGAGCATGCAGCACAAAGAACATCTTGACATTTTTATTGCAAGGGTCCATTGTGAGGGGATTTCTGCGGCGTTTTGCTCAACTTTAGGGAAGTTAAAAAAAGGTTTTAAAATAATCAACTCAATGTCTGATAATTGTAGGTAGAGACCTTTCTGTCTTTCTAAAACACATAATGAATAAATGACTAAGCATGTGTGAAAATAACATAAGTAATAAACAACAAATCAAAAACTAAAAATAAAATGAACTAATATGAAAGGAAGATTTTGAAAAAACTATTAGAATGTACATATTATAAAAAAGGAAAATTTGAATTAAAAAAAGAAAAGAAACAGTGATTAGCACCAATTACTGGCAAAGGGGGGGCATAATCAAAAAATATTTGCCCTTAGTATCAGTGGCTGGTATTGGCATCTTTGAAATAAGGCTTCTATCTGCCCGGCTACCAGGTGTTTGTGCTCGCTCATTTCCAATTAGCAACATGAAATGTAATAGGCAGGTCTATCTTGAGAAGACTCACAAAAAGTCTCAAGACAAAGGACATCAGCCGTTTTGGTTTGAAGTAACCATTTCATGCTGGGTGGAGTATGCATGCTCTCCCCGTGCCTCCATGCATTCTCTCAGGGCAGTCCAGCTTCCTCCCGCATTTCACAAACGTACATGGTAGGTGTATTGGACGCTCAAAATTATGTCTGAAACTCCAGTCCTCGAGGGCTGCCATCCTACATGTTTTTTATGCCTGTCTTAAACACACCTGATTTAAATTATTAGCTCATCAGCAATTTCTGCAGGAGATTAAAAATGATTCTAATCATTTGAATCAGGTGTGTGAATGACAGCAGCATCGAAAACATGAAGGATTGCAGCCTTTGAGGACTGGACTTTGAGACCTATGCTCTAAATTATCCTTAGCATGTCAAAACAGATTGAGATGTCTGCCATTATATATTTATTTGTTTTATTACTTGTTCATTCTATAAAGACAAGCCTGTCATAGTGATTTTGCCTCATTGCTAGAAAGTTAAGATTTTTTTTTGTTTGTTTTTAAATCCAGAAGGTCAGAGCTCTGCCAAACATCTTGTTAACTTTAACTGAGCAACTGATATAAAACCTCAAGGGTTGATAGTGTTTTCAGATGGAAGAGCATGCAGTTTAGACGTCACACAAAATCAAGCATCCATACTCACAGTACAGCCCCAGTGCTGGACCAGCAAAAAGAGACAAGGATGACAAGAAAAAGAGAACATGAGAGAAAAGAATGAAGGCAGTGAAAAGACAAAAGGGTGGTGGAAAAAGTCCTGGAATCTACTCATGCTCGGCTTGCTCTGTGAAAATCTCCTACCTGCCGGGTTGGAGAAGTCCAGGATGCTGGCGGCAGGCTGGAGGAGGTCCGGGCTGCTTGACGACAGGCTGCCAGGGATGGGCATGATGGCCACGCTGTGCCGACACTGCTTGGTACCCACGATGCTGTCGTCCTGCGACTGACCCATGCCGCCATCGCTGAGGGGGCCAAAAAGGTAGGCGGTGTTCATTAAAAACACAAAACAAAAATTTCCCATATTTGTACCTCATACATAGGAAACTTCCATAGTAAAGAATGGAGATGTTTAATCACATGCAAAAGACTGTGTATGTAAAGACTGTAGTATTGTTTCGTATTTGATGGTGTGCATACCAATGATATAACCCATGAATCATTTGTCTTATTAAGGCCCCAAAGTATATATACATATGTCGGTTTTATTATTTACATTTTTTTGCAAAATGATCTAAGCATGCAAGAAAATTCACCAAATTTTCACACTTGTCAGGCCTGCTGACAAACTAGCTATTTTATAGTTGGAATAAACGATGAAATCAAAACTGATCGGTAGTATCACCCAGCATAAAAAACATAAGAAAATATTCCCAGCATAATGGGACCACAACAAACAAAAAAATGATTGGCATGTGTTGCACCCAGAGACCTACAATGTTAAGCAATGTGCTAGAATGTACAAAATATGAGACAGTTGTATTTTTATGTACTTTACTGAATAAAACATAAAATAACGTACATTGTCAAAACAAGAACTGTGATCGTGAGATGTGACTGATCTGCATGATGTCATTATGTGAAATACTATAAAATCTGATTCCCAAAAACCACAAAAAAAAACATTTTTGCTTCAAAAGCATTCCGTCTTGTATGCTCACTGGCCAGAAAAGGAATAACCCTTGTTATAAAAAAAAAAAAAAACATTGTAGCAGTACTGTAGTGCAGAACATACACATACACTGTAAAAACAGAGATAAATAAAAAATATAAATAAAACAAAGGAATATGTTAAAGAAATACGATAAAATCATGACATCATCAACAGCTGTGCAGGCCGCCGAAAGACACTGGTACAACCTTACAAGGCGATAATTGTAGCCACACCGTTCCTGACCTCCTACGAGAATTTGCTACTTGATGTAAAACTTTCATGCACTCTTTTGTATGACCTCGTTAAAATGATGCTGTATTAACAATATCTAAAAAGGTACTTCTTGTTTCATTTCTCCTTTACGCCATTTAGGCAGGATGCTGCTAAACTGACTATCATCTAAAAGCCTCATCTACCATAGCCTTGGCCTTTTTGTGCTTGATTGAACTTAGTCTACCCCTTGTAGACTTAGAACAAAAGTCTGATAATAAAATGTTATAGTTTTAAGTACAGTGGTGCCAGAACGCTTCTTGTTACGAAAACTTACGAAACGCCTCAGTGGAAAAATATTGTCTCTAGTAACGAGGAAAAATTAAAGATACGAAAGGCCACATTGTTATATGGCCCACAAACGAGAAAATAGTTCTTTGCATTTTTGGTTTACAGAAGTCTTCCACTTTTCATCATTACTCATTTCATCCACTCTTCCCAGCAAAAATTTACACCGTAGAACTAACAAACAGGAAATTGACATTAGCTATGGCTAACATTGTCCATATTCACATAAAAACACATTTGTAACATACAACTTTGGGCTGTCGCATCCGACGTTAGTGTTGTTAACACACCAGTAGCACTTAAGTGATGACATCACACAAGAAGCACTTTGCATGACCCCAAAGTAAACTTAAGTCAACTTCCATACTCAAAATAATTCTAAAAATAAATATTATTGCTCCTGTGGACTTGTAAATGATTCCTGGATCAGTGGAAATGTCAAATAAAAACATACAAATTAAATGTCCTAAAAGGTGTCTTTCTCTCTTTGCACTAATCATAAACACACCAGCACCATTTCAAGTGCACTTCATTCATATTTTCAAGTGCTACAATTAGTATGAGTAATTTAAAGGGTTTAGGAGCTTTGTTTTTTTTTTTTAACTATTCTTTACATGATAAATTAGGAGTACGCACTGATGTAATTCTAAAATGTATTTGTTACATTTTTTGAGACATTTTATAGTTCATTTTATAATTAATTTAAAGAGTTTAGGAGCTGTTTTGGTGAGTCGGAACGGATTAGGCTATTTACATGCAAAAAGCGGCTCTACTTAAGAAAGATTCAGATTCAGAAATTACTTCCCGAACGAATTAATTTAGTAAGTAGAAGTCACACTGTATTATTGAGAATCACCTTGATTTCAATTCAAGACAGATTCAGTCATCATTTTGACAGTAAGCATTAACAAAAATTTCACTTAGAATGATGATCGCAAGTTTGCCAAAAATGTGCCAAATTGCTTTATATGTAATACAGAGTAGTAATTTCATTGCAAAAATGAAAATGTAACAATGAGCCAGGCTCCTAATTCGCAAACTGTCGTTTTTTTCGCTCATTCGCAGCACAACACAAAAAGGCCGAGTGATGCCGGGTTGACTCCACAAATTTAGCCTAGGAACAAGGGCCCGAGAATTCAGTTGGTGTTATGTAGGTGTTTGAGTGTGTGCACTGAACAAGAGGTCTTACCCAAAAAGGCCCCTGAAGCAGCAAAGCAGGGGGAAAGGAAACACAAAATTTTAAATTAAAATGAAATTGAACAGAAAAGAGAAGAGCAACATCGCTACATTCAGGGATACAAGCAAATGTGAGCGTTTCCATTCCTCAGATGCATGATGCATGAGGAAAGTCCCATATGTGCACCGAAAGGACATGCAAAAGCCAGAAAGTTATGTTCCTCCTACACACATAAGGATTATTGAGGAAGTGCGCCCCTCAAGCAACTTTTGACCTCATCCGAAATAGAAAAGCCACGCGCTCAGCACATTTCAGCAGGAATGTTGATTGTTTTTTTCTTTATAGCAGACATATGATTGCGTGGCCACGAATTGCTGTGTCTGTGAATTTTCTTCTCATCCAACCATGTTTGAATTTAGATTCTCATCAATATTTTGCTTTCTGACCATTTCTGAAAATGTGTGTGTAAGCACTCACACTTTAAGTGTAATTGTCCAGGGAGAGTGATAATGTTCTGCCCTCACATTTAAAAATAGATGCTTGGGCTTGGGAAGTAAGTCAAATTTTGATTAATTTGTAGTTTTAAAAACTGCTAATTTGAAAATGTTGTTTTTTTTTACAAATACAATATCGGATGGGTGTCATTCAAAATGTGTTCAAAATAGTTACTATTTAATTGTGGTATTTAAAAAGGATCTGACAATTTGGTGACAGAAAGCAGACTTTTGAACATGTGTGAAAGCGAACACTAGAGTCGATGATACACTTCATTTGGCAGTTGCTTCCAAACATTAATATATTAAAAAATATTTTCAATGATTGCATTTATCCTGCTTGTCTTAACCAATGAAAAAGACCAAGTCATGTCCATATTTTTGCATAACCTTTAAATGTTACATTTTTGTTACAACTAGGATTTATTTTTTAATGAATCAAACTAGTGATGGGACATGTGTTTTTTTTTAGCGGGAACTGCTCGTGCAAGAGCCATTTGCTAAAAAGAGCGGTTCAAAAGACTGCTTCTTTTAGTGTTTTCTTTTTTTTTTCCATATTTTAAAACATCAGTCTTTTACTCATAAAATAAACACTTCGATTAGTGATGTATTGCAATTTATACTATAATTTAGGCGTTTAAATGGAGGGACATTAAATATTATTTTTTCCACTTTCTGGGCTAGCAATAGCGTCTCGTCTCATGCTACCTGAAGGGCTTGGGCGGCAGGATGCTAAAACGCGTCTTCTCCAACATCTTGCGGATCTTGTTGCGGCCGCCTGACACCGTGTTGGCCTTCATCTTGCGCGTGGCCTTGTGGTCGGTGGCAAACTCCATATCGCCGGGCAGGTCTGGGATGGAAAAGCGGTTGCCCTTCTTCTCCTGTATTTTAGGGATGTGCGGTCCACCGTTCTTCTTCTCGTGCACGATCCGGCTCAGGAGCTCTTTGAAGACTGCGACGACAATTGATATTGTTTCATTAACACATTAAAGAGATATTAAGAAAAAACTGCTTTTTATAGTTGCTTGATTATTTTTTTGCATGCTGAAGTTTTTAGGAATGAAGTGAAAAGAAATCCCTACTGCAAGTTTCAGACATTTATAAGCGGAGCTGCTGTGATCCGCGACTCAAATCTTTTATTCACATGGCCATGTGCCCTTGAAGGCAATCATTTAAGATTAATAATACACCAGGTTCAATAATTACACTATCAAATAAGTTGATTTCTTTACATTCGCTTTCTCATTTTGCCAAAATACAATTGATTTTATTCATTCTATGAACTGTTTAAATGAAGCTTCTCCACTCCCTCCAAGAGGCTGATTGATTCATTTCAATGGGGAATCGACTTGATATACAGTAATGCCTTGTTTTCCGCGATTATTGGGGACCGGAACCCCCCTGCGATGAGTGAAACACCGCGACGTAGTGTCACCCCAGAGAAACAACGGGAGTAGATTCCAACTCCAGCCCTCATTGGTTGATGGTCGCGCCAGGAGCCACTCGCGTTTCTTCTAGGAGTGCATGTCTCCCTCATTAAACTCACACACACTGTTAGCTAGGCGCAAAGGGAGATGAAGAGAAAGCAGCGCTGCACCGGAACATTGTAAAACTCTTACCTAGATTTCTTTTGTAATGAATTGGAATTTCAAGTGTAAACTCTGAATGTTATCATGTTTGGTCAGCTACAGGCGTCATTCTAATTAGACTTCCGGGTGCCGCTCATACAACTGCAACTCTCCGTGAGACTACAGCCAAAGGAATGGGAACGGGAAGGGATAACAGTACTGTTACGGTATAAGGTGTAATAATTTAAGATTTAAGTGAATATGCACAGTATACTGCAGTAGTTGGATGTCTAAGGAGTGCTCATGGCAGGTGCATTTATAGCTAACTCGTCTGTCTGGCATGCAGGAAACATTCACAGCGCGTCTCTTCGCAGTATAGCTCTTTTTTTTTTTATTTTAACGAATTAAATCCGGGAATAAATCCAGGATAGGGGAGGCACAAAGTAGCGAAGGATTACTGTATGATTAAATTGAGTTGAGAGTTTGGTCACAAAATAAATTATACTTGTTAGTCAGCGTTACAACAGTATCCAGCTGCTGAACCCACCAAATATGTTGGTCTTGACCGTAAGGGATAAGTGTGTATTGTTCCTCAGTATGTCCACAGCTTTGGAGAAAGAAATGTTCTCAAAGTTTTGCCCGTTGATCTCCATGATCTGAAATGAAGATAGCACATTTCACCAATAACCACACACACGCACACACACACAAAAAAGTGTTTAGAGATGGAGTTCCAGCAGCAATTTGAAAGTGTAAAAAACAAAAAGGTCACCAGAACTAAACTAGGCTACATCATCACAATTAACTACGGCATTTCTCCAAGTACAAAAAGAAACAATTGATGAGGAGATTGGAGAAGATTTCAGGGTCTTAAATGGGAGGATCTATTTGCCGTGCCAGATAATGATGACGATGACTTTGAGGATTTTTAGACAAGCTCACATTCAACTGTGTCTAAAAGCACAGCAAAAAAATAAAGCATTGAAACTTCAAATCATTTTAAAATCATTTGTTTCAACATTTGCGAACATGTGCACGCGCACATTGCCTCCCGCTTGTTTCGTTTCCACCGCACCCTCAACCGCAACAGTATGTTATTCGATATACGATGAAGAAATTAGTCTAAAATTACCGTAATTTTTTCATTTTAATAACACACGCCATGTGTTATAATTGGACAGCCATGAGCTATGCAACCAATAAAGTCAGGGGTCGACTTATAATTGTGTTTTTGTAAAATTCACCAAAATTGAAGTAAAAAAAAAAAAAAAAAAAAGGGGGGGGGTACTTATTTATTTAAAATTAACTACAAAAGTCCACGCAGTACATCCAATTTTTCTGGCCAGAGTTTTCCTCATGTCTGCAATAATTTTATTTGTTGCCACGAAAACATGCGTCTCACCTGGTCTCCACGTTTGAGCCCCGCCTCAGCCGCCTTGCTGGCATCCTCCACCGACTCGACGAAGATGCCGAAGCCGTGCTCGCTTCCGCCCAGTACGTTGAAGTAGAGCGGCGACTCACGCGACGCTTTTTGCAGCGTGATCTGCCGGCACTTGGCCTTGGCTGCGCATGCGATGTTGAGAAGCCGCAGGTGGCCTTTCATTTTCTGAAGAATAGAAAAAAAAAAATGCTGATATATATGTATATTTGTGTGAAGGCTTCAAGATGACAGAGTGAGATGTGTAGTCTTACCGCGGCTTCCAGCAGCTTCTCAAAATCCTCCAGGAAGCGCGTCATGGCTGGGTCACCCTCAAAGTCGTTAAAGTGGTTGTTGACCCACAGTAGCACGATACGCGTCACCTGGGACATCAAACAGAACAGAGTTAGTATTGTATTCATTTATACACACACATATATATATATATATATATATATATATATATATATATATATATATATATATATATATATATATATATATATATATATATTAAAAATCCCTTACAATTCCAATTTAACTATTCTAAAAAATAAAACAAAAAAAAAACATGATGACAACGTGAAATATGACTTAGCATTCATACAGAGATGCTGTTATAACTAATCTTTCACTTCTTCCACATTTTCCATGTTATAGCATCAATTTAAAAAAAAATATTTTCCCTTAAAATGCTCCAGAAAATTGCCTGTACTAAGATTATTAGCCGTATTTAAGCCTTGTGAAGTATAGTAGTACAGTATATTGACACTGTTTGGGTCATTTTCTTGCACATCACTCTTGCAGTACTTTTAGCCAAGGGATGGCATACTCCTAAATTATCTTTCCATGTTGAACTTTGACATGTTGTCGCCATCTGGGAGAAATTTCAGCTCCCTAGTGTCTTCTTTCAATGCTTTGATATAAAATGCCTTTGATGTAAAGATCAGGGGATGAGCAAAATACTACACAAGGGTTAAAAAATAGTTTTGTGAAGTATAAACCTAAAAATTTTAAAGCAAACATTTTTTGGCTATTTCGGCAACTAATAGGAAATCAAAATATCATTCCACCAAAACCTACTATAAAATTATACGCAAATTTACAGACACAGAAAAAAAAATACAATCTTGCTCAATAATAAAAAGAATAAATGCTCCATTACTATTCTACCATGCCTTTTCTTTTCATGCATTTACAACTCTCACGCAGATTAAACTTAAATTATTTGATTAAAATTCTACACAGAATGTCCCATAACAGACGACAGATGTTCAGACATATTTTCTGATGTTACGATAAAAAAAAGATAAGCTCAGCAGTATTCTATTCTTTGCTATAAAAGTTAAAAAGAAGGAGTAATGGTTTCAGTGTACTAATACTGACAGAAGTGTGCACTAATCCTCACACAAAGCCCTTAC
Organism: Hippichthys cyanospilos; assembly: GCF_059441005.1. NCBI lineage: Eukaryota > Metazoa > Chordata > Actinopteri > Syngnathiformes > Syngnathidae > Hippichthys > Hippichthys cyanospilos. The sequence goes on along the minus strand of NC_142386.1, from coordinate 12,470,428 downwards.
ATGTCACCCTTGAACAATAATGAGGGCCAAGATCAAGGAACGCTGAGCCTGCTGAATGTGTGTATCGATCGAAAACATGTGAATTTCAAGCAAAGGGTGGGGTAAAAAAAAAAAAAAAAAAAGCGGGGGAGAATGCTGACAGAAGCATAAAAGACGACCAGTGAAACATTGTGCGATAAGTATCATGTAAAAAGTTGGTATTCTTGATATTTTCAACACAATTTGTAATTTTATATATATATATATATATATATATATATATATATATATATATATATATACACACACACACACACACACACACACACACACACACACACACACACATTTTATAGCCTTTATTCTCTGCAAAGAACAATAGTATTGCGGATTTCTGAGGAGTGAAAATCTTCAAGTATACCTTTATGTCATAAAATACTCCACAAAGACTGTGAATACTTAAAGCAGTGCTTCTCAATTATATTTTGTAAAGCCCTCCTAGAAAAGAGAAAGCTTTTTGCGCCCACCCCATTGCCACGCCGACCATTAATAAGATTATCTCTTAAAATTGTGTAGCTAAAACTGTATCTTTTTTAACATTGACAAAAGGAAAAGCAAGATAAACCAACTTTCAACAACTTTCAACGACTTTGTGCATCAGTGCCGAAAAAAAAAAGATGCCAATCCTAATTTTGTCACAATTACATGGAAAAAACAAATCTTTTTCTTGGTGTCAAACTTTTTTTGATTTATCATACTGTGTTTTGTTTGTAATTATTATGCTAACACTAATTCTGTGGACACTTTGGGATGATTGTATGTCTTATAGGCACGCTTGAGCACATGCACACACCTCACTGGTATCGATTGACGACTTGACATTTCCAAAAGTGCAACAAGCAGGATACAAATACAAGCAAAAGCACTCATACTGACCGTGTCTCGGAGTGTGTCCACCTGGAACCAGTCCAGAAGCTTCTTGCCCACTTCCATGGGGCTGGATACGAAGGTGCGATAGGTGAGCAGGAAGTCCTCGATGTAAGTTGGGTCAACAACCGAGGGCTCCTCCACCAAGTGCATGATCAGACGCTCGGCAGTCCCCTGGATAGCGACACATAACAGAGCACATCAATATTAACGGAATTAGGTCAAAATTACTGAAAAAACACAAACTATTAGGTCGATATATGGCAAGTCGGTATTATCCTTCATGGAGCTCAAATATGAAATGCAAAAACATTTTTTTTTTAGTCATTAATTCAGTATGGCCTCTGAGAGGAAGCAAAAAGTTACACTTAAGAGTAAAAGGCATCTTCTGGAAGGAAATGATTTTTTTTTCTTTTTTTGGAGGGGAGCAAAAGTAGCAAAGCACATCCTCTTTTCTTTTTGTCTGACACAAAAAGAACAAAGAGGAGCGAGGAAAAGAAATCCAAAAGACTCAAGAATCGACTGTCTACACTGGATGTTTTTGGATCGTTGAGGTCCATTACATGATCAATACCCGACTGCCTCAGGAGAGTCTGAGAAGGGAAGAAAAAAAATAGCAAAAGATGAAAAAGGGGCCTTGGCGGATAAGAGGAGTGCTAATCAAACGAACACTTCTTCTAAATACGCAAAACGCTGAGCTAGCGCACTGATGTTTCAGCAAGCTGCTGATCAATGGGTGATAACCTGACAGGAACTAATTAGCCGCGTCAGGCCAGCAGCCTTGGACTCTTGAGGTGTTGTGGTGCTATGTTGTGATCAGTGGCCAAACTTGAACATTGCATGTAAATGGCAGCTTTTACACACATTCTCAATTAGCACAATTGTGACCAAATCCCAAATTTTTGGAGTTTGGGGGTGTACATTTTTCTCTATGTTTTGGCACATTGATGCCATTTTGTTCTGTTTGAGACTAAGCTGTGCTTAGTATTTGATATTTAGACTAAACAATGTAAATGCTGTAAAAAGATAATGAACAGTTTTTGAAAGTTGATTTATTCTGCTTTTTTCTATTGTAAATGTTCGAAAGGATACAGGTTTAGGTATACTTACACCAATTTTTATAGATAATAATCCTACTTATAGTCAGTGGGTTGGGGGGGGGATCATATTGATTGAATGAAGCCAAAAGTGAGTGCAAGCTTCTGCTCGTCTGTGCCATTGTCATCGAGACAAAAGGAGCAAATGATTTCCTCCTGTTAATTGGCACTAACATGTTGTTTGTACATATTACTGTTTGAGTAGCGATTCAATTAATTCACTTCAAAGTTAAAATGAATGTTGTATGTACATACTCTCCCATTGTAAATGAAGCAGGTGTAACAAATTTAGTATATATTGTGTTTTTATTTAGTCACATTTGTTTCTTGTTTTGAATTATTGTGTTAGCACATTTGATTGACATGCGCACAAGAGAGGAGTGCTAGACTCGCGCTGAAAGAAAAAAAAAAGGAGAGAGAAGATTTGACCACACGTTGTTGTAGCACGGTATTCACGGCTTCACAGTGAATGGGACCCATGTAGAGTTGGCTTCGGAGACCGGAAAAGCCCTTTTTAAGCTTATGCAATGAAGCATTCCAAGCAAACTTAACACAAACGACCGAGCTGATGATCCCTGCGTATGCGTAGTTTGACTTCCCAAGGAATGTTAGGAATGTGTGACGCTGCGCGACGCATCACTACGCAGACGAAAGCAGTGGGCGCGGGTGTGCGTCTGTCATTGCGGTTGCGCAAAGGAGGGGAGCGTGGTGGATGTGGTGGAATCACTTTTAAGAGTCCAGACATGCCTTCCGAAATACGGAAGTATCATTTTGATACTTAAGTATCTGGAAATTAATGTACTAAGTATTGGGTTAATACTTAAGCATCTGGGATTTCATGTTTGGAATCTTAAAAAACATGAAAATACGTCCCTAGCATTGAATGAGTTTTAATATATTTTTAAAAATGTATTAGTTGAAAATTGTCAGAACGTGTTTTGTGTCTACAATTGTTTGCAATCGAGGCAATGAAGTCAGCAAACCTAAAGCGTCATTTTACTTTATAATTCTGTTTTTGACTAAATACATGGGAATTGATTTGTGATAACGAGGCGTGCAATTTGCAATTTTTATTTTCGAAACTTCAGTATAGCTGAAAAGTAACAAATATACTTGTTGTCAAATTGAATCTATTGGTGACTAAAATAATATGACTAAATTTTAAATGTTCTTTTTTTTCCCCACAAATATGTGCGATGGGTGTCCTTGGAAAATTTGCTTTCTAAAAAGGGTCCCTGACTCCAAATATTTTGAGAACCCTTCCTCTAAAACTTTGGGCTAGGAACGCAGAGGAACTCTTCAAGTTTGCTTCAATTAAAGGGCAACATTGAGGCTGAGCCAATAATTCTTATTCTTGATCAAATACGGGGAAAAAACCTTAGCATCATGTATTTTTTTTTTCAGATTTTTCTTACCTTGATGACAACATGCCCCTTGCGTGTGCCGCTTCGGTCCAGCTCGCGGTGTTCTTTTACCATGACGATCTCGCCCTCCTCCTCCACCTTGTGTGTGTTCTTCTCTACGTGGTTGATGATGCGCCAGTAGTCATCCTGGGCGATGCACACCAGCTGCGGGAAAGAGTACAGGTGGGTGAACCGGCAGATGGTGCTGCATAGTGACCCATGGAACATAGGTGTCATACACGCCAGATGACACTCTCGCCCACCGCATGTGAAAAAGCCAGCTTCCCTTTCAACTGAAAGCAACCACACCAACTTCCTCAATGTCCATCAATAGGAAGTGATGCGTACGGCTCAACGTCCAATCGGTCACACTAGATGTGCATCAACATGAAATGACCATTGAATGTCTTTTATGTACTGTATTTCTCCCAGCACAAACTTGTAACCGCATGACTCCAAACAGACCGATTTTTACCACATATCTGTGTGAATAACATTAATTTGATTCTAAAACAAGTAATATCATGTCAAAGATGACTGATTGAGAAGATTGATTGATTGGTTGAATTTGTTTGTTTTTTGGATGGAAGATCGTCTACAGAGCATTGGGCTTCAGTTATGATACTTTATTGGTCATGCAAGCCCATGCTACTGAGAAATGAAAATGGACCTAGATAAAATTTCACTTTTTTGAAAATGTACTTCCAAAAGCTGTGGGAAAATCATTAAAATAAATAAATAAAAATTGATCTTTTGTGGAAATATTGTCATATCAATATTTTGGAGCTGTTAACAATGTTTCAATGTTAATTTCTTACCACAAACACACCCAGTGTTAAATTCCTTCATTCATAAATTTCTATGAATTCCTTGCTCACTGCACTCTTAGCAGCGGCCCTGGCCAATCAGATAATAAGGGACTTTCGTTCTCAAGTCACTATGTAGCATCACAGTGGGGAGGACTCATGATGCAATTTGTCAAAACAGTGGAGTTACCATCAATTTACAAAATGTTTTTCACAACTGTACCTGATGGAGAGTCCATGACGATAAGCACATCTTAGCTTTGTTGTATAAGAAATTAACCATGCACATTGAATGAATTTAAACAGCACATTCATGCTGTATAAAGACTGATTTCATGGGGCACTTTTCCACTGCTACTAAGTTCTTACATTTCTCCATGTAAAAAACTGTTTACTATTGTCTACTTTCGAGTTTCTTGACGTTGTAAAATCCCAGCTCATGAAAAGGGCGTATCAGCCACACAGAGAGGGGCGCAGTTTCAGTCAACAAAATGTTTCACTTCCAAGTTAGCAATGTTGCGTCCAAAAAACGTTTTATTTTGTAAGATGGCCAATGTGCCAGAAGTAAGGTTTCGTCATTTATATGTCTAAATTTAACAGTGGAGTGTTTACAATACAATTACACAGGTTCTTCAAAAGTTAAACTAAAAATGGACAAATTTGGCATGTTAACTACAGTAACAATATCAGTTACATGCGTAGATATATCAGCCAATCAAAACAGTGTTGTTACTCTTACCTGGCAGTCATCTCCTTTGGTGCGCACTTCACCGTTCATGTACTGCTTGTCCAGGGAGGGTGAGATGCCAAAGCTGTTACCCATGCAGAGCATCTCCACGCGGCCGTCGGGCCGACTGATCTCCACCGCCCCGTTTAAAATGACGTACCACAGGTCCAGCTTTATGGCGGGGGGACAAAGGGCATCATCATTCATGTACGTTGGGTGAGCCGCCGTTTTGAGTTTGTTTGTCATGCGAGATTCTGACCTCCTGCTTGTCATGCAGAATGACAGTGGCAGCCTGCTCCACCACCTCAAACTCCATCACGCGGCACAGTTCCCGACGCACTGACATGGTCATGTTGGCGAAGGCTGGCAGCTGGTGCATAAACTCCAGCAGTTGCTCTGGGGACAAACATTATGTAAATATAGTTAGTGTATAGAATGTGAAATATGTTACTTAACAGTTGTGCAGGGTATTGTTTGAGCTGTATAGAATAAAAAATATGTACTTATGGTACATCTGAGTTATATAGGATAGAAATATGGTAGGTGTTTAGAACATTTAAAATGTGATAAATTATACATTAGAGTTGTTGTACATGGGCCACAAAAATACAGTAAATAAATACAAAAAAACAATAAATACATAAATTAAGGACAATACAGTGACTACAGCAGACTGGTTAACATATCTGCCTCATATACAGAGGGTTCGCTGCTATAGTCTAGTATTTGCATGTTGTCCGTTATTCCGCGTGGATATTCTCATATCGCGACAACTTCCTCCCACATTCCAGAACCTTGCAGCATACGTATATTATAAAGTATATATGTTTGTTCATGAGTGCAAAGGGTTCTTCGTCTTTGTGTTCCCTGCAATAGGCTGGCAAGCAGTTAAGACTGGTCCCAACTGGCTTAAGACAAATGGGATAGGGTCCAGCACACCCACGATTCTTGTGAGGATAAGTTGTTAAAATGATGGATGGAAGAATGGACGGTTAAACAAATTAATTAATTATTTAAATACAGATACAATTTTGTGGCTTGATCCCAAATTCCATTGTATACCTGTTATACAATAACAATAAAGGCATTCTATTACATTCAGTTTTAAATTGGGCTTTGGCCCTGTACCAGGAGTCGGAGACTATTGGTATAAATGATTAAATATGATAAACAATACATGATACCTTCGAGTTGCACAAAACATGAAGAATAAGCTCATATTTTTTGTGACTGACCAATGTCATCGTCGTTGCGGTCAGCTGGGTCCTTCTCCAGACACTCGCGCACCAGGTCTCGGCCCAGCAGTACGTCAGAGGCTCTCTCCAGGTCTTCGTCTTCCTCTTCCTCCTCCTCGCTGTCCACGGGAGCCTCAGGAAGGCCAGACAGGTCCACATCGCCTAGTTCGCTCTCCGTGGCCTGGGCGAGAACAATTTGTCCTTGTCATTTTTTGCTGTTTCTGCTTTACCTCCCTGTCCATTTTCCGCGACGTCAATATAGTGGAGACAGCAAACAAAAAAAAAGGCTATAAATGCCTCCCTCACTATTATAAGGCCGTTAACACCGTTTACATCCCTCAATGGGGCTTCCGCATTGATTGCTGAATCTCATTAGCTTGGAAGTTATCAGCCAGCTAAAATGCCACCAAGATGAAACACATTCACTTGGTTGAATTTCAGAGTCACCGAAGTGGTTGAAAAGCTCCTCAGTAACAAGGACGCCTGGGCTGGATGAGATCCATCCGGAGGTCCTAAATGCTCTGGATGTTGTGGGGCCATCCTGGTTGACACGTCTGTCCAACATAGTGCGTAACTCAGGGACAGTACCCCTGGATTGGCAGACTTGGGTGGCGTCCCCTTTTTTATGAATGTAGGTACTCCAACTATAGAGGGATCACAGGTCTCATACTTTCCAGTAAAGTCTGTTCAGGGATGCTGATAAGGAACTACATGGTTTTCGCCCCAGCCATGGAACAGCGGACAAGCTCTACAGGATCCCCATAGGTGCAAATGAGTTCACTCAACCGGTCTACATATGTATTGTGGACTTGAAGAAGGCGTTCGACAGTGTCGCTTGGGGAGTTCTGTGGGGGTTGCTTCGGGAGTCTGGTGTACCAAACTCTCTGATATGGGCTGTTCGTTCCCTGTACCACCAATGCGGAGCTTGGTTCACATTGCTGCCAGTAAATAGAATTCATTTCAAATGAGTATTGGACTGTGCCAAGGCTGCCCATCGAAACAGATTCTGATCATGTGGACGCTGTACCAGTCTATTTACCGGTCGATTATTGTTCCTAACCTCACAAGCTGTGGATTGGGACCAAAAGAATGAAAACCCAGATAGAAATGGCCAAAATGGGTTTCTTCGCAGGATGTTCAGGTTCTACCTTAGAGATAGGGTGAGAAGCTCGGTCATTGGGGAGGGGTTCAGTCAAACTGTTGTTTTTCCACGTTAAAAGGATTCTGCTGAGTTGGGTAGGGTATCTGGTAAGGATTCCAATGAACAATGTCTCTCAGATAGCCTGGGATTGCCTTGGGATCCCCTGGAGGAGCTGGACGAAGTGGCTGGCTAAGAGGGAACATTGAGTGATGGATGGATGGATGAGTGGATGGATGTGCACGGTATGCATTTAAATGATTCGACATATGCAGTTTTAAGGCTTACTGATTTGGATTAACCATGACAATGACAATTCTCAGGTGCAGCTGATAGGACACTGCGCATCTCATGAAACTATGAGAGGCATTGACTCTGCTGAAAAAGGTCAAGGTTATTTCCTGCATCAGACCTTTGCGCCACCACAGGAAGTAGCATGTGACATGTCACCAACACAGAAGCAGCAATAATTAGCTTGATTACATGGGCAAGGAGAGGCCACATTTGGTCAATAAAAATAATCAAACATTAGGGCTATATAGGGCATTAAATACTGGTAGATAGGGTCAGAAGCTCGCTCATTCGGGGGGGGGACTCAGAGTCAAACCACTGCTCCTTTACATGAGGATGAGCCAGCTAAAGTGGCTCAGGCATTTGGTTAGGTTTCCTCTTGGATGCCTCCCTGGTGAGGTGTTCTTGGCATTTCTAACAGGAGGAGACCCAGGGGACAACATAGGACATGCTGGAGAGATTATGTCTCTCGTCTGACCTGGGGACGCTAGTGGCAAATCCCGGAGGAGCTCAACGAAGTAACCGAGGAGAGGGAAGTCTGGGCTTCCCTGTAAAAGCTGCTGCCCATGCAACCCCACTCCAAATAAGCGGTAGAAAATCAATGGATAGATGTACGTTAGAGTTGTAAAGAATATTAAGTGTGATGTATCTTATATTTGAGTAGTGGAACATATAATATGGTGTAATTTATGGCTGACTAGAGTTGTATAGTACATAAATTAGTTGCATAGTACATTAAATATAAGGTAAACGTGGTACGTGACATGTTAAAACGTAATATAGAGTAGTGGTCAACCATTTTTGTATCCCAATCATTTGAGACATTCATTTTTATTTTGTGGCCTGGCAACCATGGTAGAAGTGAATTGCTAAACAGAGTATCTTACTAAAAATGGACCCCTCAGATTAATAAATACAATTTAAAATGTAAATGTAAAAAAATAATAATTTTGAGTTAAAACCTATCTATGGCATTAACATCATTGACACATGCTAATGTTAAAATATGATTGCTGCTTTGGCCTGGAGGCTAAACTGCAAGCTAGTGTTTACATGGGCAAGCTGCGCACATACATTTTCGCAGCATCTGATTGGGTAAATACGCTCGTGGCTTGATTTTTAATCTTCTCATCAGGCCCCACTAATATCGGCCGTCGTAAGATAATCGACAGGGTAAGGGTGCTGTGTGGAGCCACAACAAAATAGATTGCGGCCTGGTGGTTTGGGACCACTGATGTAGAGCCTTATCCAGCCATATATTTTCAATAAATATGATGTACAGATTGCACATTTCCATTCATATCGTTCCTAACATAGTCCCACCTGGTAGATGTCCGACAAGCTGCTGCTGCCCGAGTCACTGGCGATGCTGCAGCCCGACTGGCTAGCAGGCACGTGCAACACCTGCTGGTGGGCATGGTCCGTCAAGTGCATCTTATTGAGGTCGGCAGGAACCTGCACAAACACAGAGGAAGGAAAGGAAAAAGGTATAATGAACGTAAGGATGGTAGGTTATTATTTTTTATCATAACAGACAAACTATAATCAGAAAAATAGTGTAGACAATTTTTCGTGCAGTGAGCTACAGTTTCACTGTAAACAGACTGAATGCAGTGGTGGTTTAAGCACTGAATTATACAAAGAGCTGTTCCTAAATTACTAACACAAAAGTATGCTTCTACTCAGTACTGGGCACAAGGTCTGAACACAAGATCGTGTGATACTTCACTTTTTTCTTTTTAAATACTTTTGAAAAAGTTTCTACATTTCTGTTTTCTTCGGTCAAGATGAGGTGCTGCGCGTTCATTTACGAGAAACAAAATGAAGTTTATTGACTTTTTCCAAGAACACAAAGAATAAAAAAAATGTAAACGGGTCTGAATACTTACTACCCACTGTATATACTGTATTTTTCTTATCCATTCATCCGATCAAATAAATTGCTATATTGATTGTAAATAAAAAATACAACAACAAAAAAGAGGCAAACAAATAAAAATAACAGGTATACTGACATTTAAAAAGAAACAATATACAGTAGTAATTATGTTATGATTTTTTTTAACACAACAAAGGTGAATGTTTGAGTTTAATCACATTTAACTAAGTATTATTACATCAATTATAAATGATGCAATGCTAAAAATTAGCGCAATATTTTTGTCATTGAAATGCAAATATGTATTTGAACCCCGCCAACCCTCAGACGATTTTACAGTTATTTAACTTGGGCTGAATAATCGATCAATAATCGATCACTTAATCACAATGAAACATTTTATAAACAAAGCAAAGTAAGAATGGATTATTATGAAATCAAACACACTTTTACATTCTTCTTCTACCCTCATCTTCTGTCCTTTTCATTTTAAATATCAAATACTAAGCACGAATGTTTGCTCAGCCATGGCTTCATGAATCCAACCCATGAAATTAAGTCTTACCGATTTGGCTCGTGGCAGCACTAAGGTCAACAAAGCCGTCCTCCCCCGTGCCAACCAACACCAAGCGTCCGACATCAAAATGCCACCCAAAGACCCAAAACCAAGCGGAGGTGGAAAAGGGTGGAGAAACCACTGTGCCAACATAAAATATTAAAGACACAGTGACACCCCCACCCCCAGCCTTTCCACTTCCCCCACACCCTCCTCCCCCCCTTTAAGGTTCTCTAATTATTGAGCGGTACCCTCGACCCTTTGGTTGACTCTGGCAGTGCTGAGATTCAGCGTCGCGTTCAGGGATAATAAAAGTGCTAATTCTGTTAAATCAGGAATTCGTTTGAGTTAATGAATTAAAGAACAATAAAATAAGAAAATATTTTTTTGTTCTTCCCCCACCACAAGATATCAACCAGTTTTGGTGAGATTGTACCAGTGGCGAGGTAAAAGAAAAAATAAACAAAAAGGTTTAAGTTAGGGATGTTTTTGAAAATGGAAGCATGTCCCAGGGGTGCCTTCCGACTATTTCACACCCTTGACTTAATCCGGGTTTAATCCCCATGCACGCAAACACACTTTCCCTTTCCCCTGGGAGGGAGTTGGAGGGTGGCTGTATGAAGGTGGGGGTCTCCCATTCTCATGCATTATGGAAGAGTCAGTAGATGAAATATAAATGTGTCAGCTTCCTTCAGCTGTACAACTACATTAAGACAACATGGAGAATGGATGGGCGAAATTTCTCACTGTCAAACCCAGAAAACATTACAGTATTTAGTTTTAGGTATCGTGTGCTTACGTGCATGATAATGAATAACAAGTATGAAAGACACCTCAAGCATTAATCAAAAGAGCAATGTGAAAAGATTTAAAAAAATAAGATTAAAAAAATTACAACATATAAAAATGTGTCAAAATGTAAATATTGTTTCAAAAGGCCATTTTAAATTGAATACAACGCAGGGAAAAAAATTGGAAAACAGATGAAGAAGCCTGGAGTAATTGAGCCTTGTGTGTGAGAAAATGACATTTTTGGGAATGCTATTTGCCAAACGAAAATAAATTAACTGGGAGGATTTAATAATTTCTCAACAATTTCCTGCTTCCAACTCATCTTCTACTCAGCGAATGTCCTTCTCTGATTGGCCGAAAAGCTTTGGTTTAAAACATCCACCAATATTTCAGTGTCGGCCAAAATTTCAACATGTCAAAATTATCATCACATTTCAAATGCTGATACCTGCCCAAAAACTTAACTCATTTACCACCGTGGGAAGATGATTGGTGGGAAATGCAGTAAGCCCAACAGAATAAAAGCCCAACAGAACAAAAGCAATCAATTGCTCTCTTGGGGAATTTTCCTTCATGGGGTATAATAGAAGCATTTACGTGCTAATTCCTTGTTTTTTCGAAAATACCTACAACAAAAAGGGTCGCAGGCTTGCTGGTGCCTATCCCAGCTGGCTTCGGGCAGTGAGCGGGGGAAACCCCAAACTGGTTGCCAGCCAATTGCAGGGCACACAGACGAATAACCAATCACACCTAAAGACGATATAGTATGTCCAATACACCTGCCATGCGTGTTTTTGGAAGCCAGAGCACCCAAGGAGAACATGCAAAACCCACACAGGAAGGCCAGGTGGATTTGAACTCGGGTACCTAACTTTGAGGTGGGCATGCTAATCACAGCTTGAGCCGAAGACATTCCAAAAGAAGAAAAATTAACACAGTAAAGAATGTGCTGGATTTGTAAGTTGACAAAGCACCATGTGGCTTTACTACTAAACTAAAGACACAACAAAAATGATTAAACACATTATTTAAATAAACAATGTTTTTGTCTTAAAAAGATGCAAATGCAAAATCTTTATAAAAACCCATTTTGACATACAAATGGGAAATTAGTGCCGACTTCCACGAGCCAAACTCCTTCAAATGATGATAATTTTGATAGAGTTTAGATTAAAAACAGTTAATAATCATTTTCAATAATTGTTAATCCAATATTAAATTAATTGTGATTATCATTTTTTGAAAAATCCACCCAGCCTTAGTTCAGTCTGGTATGGAAGAGGTTTAAGGGATTTGTTACAGTTGCTCACATCGAAAGTTGTGACAGAGACTGCAAGTACAAGTGAGAAAACCGAATTGCCAATTAAAACTTCAAAATTCTATTTCATCCAGGTTTTTTATCATTATTCTGGTGTCAGCGTTTTGGTCACGTCTGCAAAATGTTTAAAGCGGGGGTTCTCAAAATTTTTGGACTCCTTTTCGAAAGCAATTTTCACAAAATGAAAATAAAAAAATAATTAAAGCCAACATAAATGCCCTTTTTATTCACCAAGAGATTCAATTAAACAACAAGTATGTTAGTTACCTTTCAGCTATACTTCAGCTATACTGAAATTTAGAAAATAAAAATTGCAAATTGCAAACCTCCTTATATCAAGCCACTTCATTTAAAAGTCATGAATACAATTTACTTTAAGTTCAAAGAAACTTGGTAAAGGTTTTTAGGGCAATTGTCAGAGGACATTATTTAATACTTTTGTCCAAAAATCTCCAGTCACATAAAATTGCCGTATATCTCCGAAGACAAATCGAGTTTGTTTTCCTCATTTTCAACCCCCATATTAGAAGAGTCAACTTATAACCGCATAACTCAAAACAATTTTTTTCACATATCTGTGTTTGAATAACATTGATTTGAATAAGAAATAAGTCATATCAAGTCATTTACGAAGCTTAAGATTTCGATACATACCTCTAATTTGATATAATATGCATCCATAGAGCACACAGAACATCGCAAAAAATGCACTTTTGCCAAGCGCCATCCATTTGCATTTTTGTCGAAAACGTGGCTCATTTATTATGACGGACATTGGCGCATTATGAAAAGAAAAAGCGTCTATGGGCAGGAAGCCACTCCTGCAACATAGTGTTATTTGATATACAATGAAGAAATGCATCTCAAAGTACCATCATTTCATTTTTTTTTATAACACACACCAAGTGTTTTCATTGGACAGCCATGACGTGTAATCACTGAACTCAGAGCTAGACTTATAATTGTGTATTTCTTTTATTTTTTTTAAATTCACCCAAATTGAAGTAAAAAAAAAAAGGGGTGGAGGTCGACAAACTCGAAGAAATACGGTAGTAATCAGATAAGTATCTAAGAGGTTTTAAGAAGATGTTACAGCTGTTTCAGTCCATAGTTATAGATTGCAAATTTTACAAATTCGCTCACTTCTCTTGGCCTTTAGCTGAGGTAAGTATGAAGGAGGTTAAAGAAATGTAGTTTTTTTCCCCCATCAATTTTCCATTTTACGAGTGTTCTAGCTCCACCCCCAAAGTTTTCATTTACTCTCATGTCGTGAGTGTTTCATTCAGTAAAGCTTTAAGAGGATTTAATATAGGTCCAGTTTCAGAATCTTTAAGTGTTGCGGTATGAGGTACCAATACAACTAAGTAAATAGTACGATGACTTGCCCTGACCACCTTTGGTCTGTAGGCGTCAGAACACAGCATGAACCCAAACTAGTCTTGAACCAAATTTGTTTCCACTTGACTATTCCTCTCACACCTTTCATTTTCGCAACGCTTCATCCCTTCATCTGTCTCCGGCAGTCAGTCGCATGACTTCCTCACCAGTTTTTTTTTCAATAAGTCTTTCCTCCTTTTCCTTGCATTTTCATTCCTGCCCCCCGAGAACTTGAATAATGGATGGTCAGCCCCCGCCGACGTGCCATTTTGCATCAAAGGCGGCAGGGAGCATGCACCGCAAAAGCATAGAAAGATGGCATACGGCAACCAAGCACACGTCTCTGAAGGTTGATGTTCAGTGTGGCCATGCGGTATGGGTGCGAGGGTACTAATATTACTCCGCAAAAGAGGAAGTGGATTGAAGATGAACTGCAAGAAAAGAAGATAAAACCATCCCAAAGAATCCAATTTCTGATCGCAGTCCAGTGCTATCTCACATATCTCGGTGTGCTTTGTGTGAAATAGTGAGAAAGGTCATTAAAGGCAGCACGGGAGAACATGAAGTTTTGAATGACTCTTTTATCATTGCTTGCAAAGTATCTGTTGAAACCCGAAAATTGACTGCTTTGAGCTATTACTGGAAGTTTTCAATGTGTATTTTGCATAAGCGTATTTTGTATGATGCATTAACTTTGGTCTATATCCATCTGGAAAATCTGTCACATTAGATACGACTTTAGGGATTTATACACAAGGACTCTAAAATAAAGTGAGTATTCCTCAGCTGCTCACTATTTTTAGCAACGCAGGGATCAAATATATCTTGGCAAGCAATCAAAGACAATATGAAAAAGCAGATGAACAGACACCCCATGTAAAAATGATTACTTTTATGTTTTCTAGGCAGTGGTCAAAACATTGTTGGCATGCCACAATGAATTTCTACGTCGTCCATTTGAGCAATGGAATTAAATCAGGATAACGTGCTTGTCTTTGAATGACACCAGGAAATGGACAAAAATTAATTATTTTATTACCTGGTATGCTTAATTGATATTGCTATATTTTTGCCAATCCCATATTTTGCGGGTGCCATCAACATTTGATTATTTAATTTTGAGGATTCCCCAGGAAAACGGGGTTCAAGATTTCATGGTGCTTTAAATTAGATGTGTTCTGGCATGCATGAGGAAGAATCTCATCACCACAGCTCACCCGAATTTCAGGGAATCAAGTGCTGCTCTTTGTCAGAAGAAACGAAGAGGGAATTCCTTCCATTTGGCAATCCCAACTGAATGTTTGTGTGTAACACAGCAGCAGCTACCACTGTCACGAAAAAGTGTCTCCTGATGGGAAAAGTTGCAGTCTATATTCCGCTCGGTGGTGAGTAGCTCTTAATGGCACGATAAAAAAGAGCCTTGCACTGCAGAACAAGCAAATTTAAATGCAAATTTAAATACAAATTTAAATAGACTGTCTGCTATGGCAGGAGGGGGGGGGGGGGGGGGGGGGGGGGGGGGGGGATTCTGCATTCACGACTTTTTTCCCATCCTTCAAATTTGTTGGAAGTAATGCATTACAAATGTAACATAAATTATTGTATAAACGTACTGTAATGCATTACAGTAATTTATGTTACATTTGTATTGCATTACTTTCTGCTGTAATGCAGTAGTGTAATGCTTTACACATGAAAAAATAGTAATATTTTACTCTGTGCAAATGAGAGTAACGTAATGCATTTTTGCAATGCATTTTTAACCTGAAAGTCATGGGCTTTTTCCCCCCCAAACTCGCCACAAACACTGTGAGATTGGAGCAGATAAGTCCAAGGCAAAATGTTTACTTTCTATCATTAGTATCTACTCAAGCTGAGATGAGTGCGACAGCAGCAGACAACAAGTTGAATACGTACACAAAATGGAAATACGCCCATTACTTTTAGTTCGTCAGAGATAAAGTCAAGAAGAATAGCTCGGTGCACTTTGTCCAATTTGCCAAATAGCACCAGTTATTTGACAAATCATTAAGAGCAGAGCCATAGTAATGTGAAGTGAGGGAAAAGAATACGTGAAGGATTGGGAGTGGTTGGGGATAAAATAAAGCAGGCAAAATTAGTGTTCTCTCAAAGGGATGCCGCTTTGAACTCAAGGGGTTAGGAGACTCGTGGCGGAGTATGATGTACGTAAAAGATACGCTACCACATTCCACAGTGGATTTGCCAGCATTTCAAAACCTTGTTAGCGAGATCCCTGTCACACCTAGCAATAACAACAAGGTAAGCTAACACTAATTTTCACTGTACAATTGCTGTAGTCTATAAATAGTTGTGGTCAATGTGTATCAAGATGAAGCATACAAAAACTCATGTTAAACAGTATATTAAAACAATTATGTAGGCTAGCTGCTCTCGTTAGCCCCACCGATACCATCTATTTTTGAAATGTCTGTGCTGTCATATGAATACTGTGTTAACGTTGAAATTGCAGAATGCACTGTTTCTACCTAAAGCATCAACAATGCATCACTATGCTGTGAAGCTAAGTGATAAAGGGATTCAAATTCAATAAAGATTCTGTATCTTGTTGTGTCTGTAAAAGGTTTATAATACAATAGAGATCAAATGATTTGTACTGCCAATATTCCACTTGATGTGTAATGAGCATAATGAGCTACATTTAGAATGGCAAATCCATATTTCCGGTTACGTTGGTGTGAGTTATAAAAGTAATACAATAGAACTGTAATCCTTACATTTCAAATACAGTAATATTCTAAGGTAACAAATTACTTTCAAATGACAGTAATAAGTAAGAAATAATCCATTACAATTTAACAAATGCTTCCAACTGCGGAAACGGTGGTTTAAGGTGCCACAAATATATATATATATATATATATATATATATATATATATATATATATATATATATATATATATATATATATATATATATATATATATATATATATATATATATATTTTTTTTGTTCTTTAAATCTTTTGTTTGGGTGCCTGAGGAAGTTAGGCAAGCCTGATACTTAACCTATTATGAACAGATGCTTCCCGTTCGACGCAGAGGCTGGCATCAATACTGCTCAGTTGAGAGGCTGTTTTTTTCTATGTTTTCCAAAATCTCGGGACAAACCATAAATCACGAGTATGGCTCAGCAGAACAGGAAATTAACTTGTGTGTATGGAGCAAACAGTGACGTCTAGGCGTTCCATGTTGTTTTTGAGAACGTACCTGAAAGTGTTCTTTGGTTCTTATTGAACTACAGTACTTATGATTCAAATGTAGACATTTCTAGTCCAATGCGGATAGTTTATTTTATAGATTAATAAGTATTGCGTTCCCTCCACATTCATTCGGTAGCGGCTGGCCGCTGCTGCTAAATCCCAGCCGCCGCTCCTTCCAATTGCTTCCAGGGCTCGACACTGTGACCGATTCACCTGCAAAAGCAGCCAACTTTTCAGTTTGCGCTTGTGAAAATTTTATACAACAAACTACCAAGAAAGATACAACAACAAAGTCCACATGCACGCAAATGGCGTGTTGCAAAGGCCATCTTCAAAACACCACATAATACATGGGCGGCATAATATTGTCTGCCATGTCTATGTAAACATGGGATACCATATGAAAGAATGGATTACTTTTTTTTTAATTAGAAGAAGAAAGTATGATTGTACCTTATTCTGTTCTTCCCGATTTGAAGATAGGTAACTTCAGCTTTTTTGGACAAAATAAGGAGAAAGTAAGCTACTTATGAAAAGATGTGTTTTCTGCATTACACTGACACTAATATTTTTTGGAATCAACAGTCCTTCCTGTCAATAAAACATGAAACAAAAACAATGAAAAAGTGTTTTGGATGCCAAAATAACAATGTATATACATATTTGGTAGAGCATGCAAACAGCGCCATTTTCATGTTTGACAACATATTACCAAATGTTTGGCTATTTACAAAGTATCTGTACATGTATGTGTGATGAGTTTAAATCCATCACAGTGGTACTTGTACTTAAAAAATTAATTTCTTCAGGAAGTAATTTTGCAATGTGAATCTTTCAAAAGTAGAGTTGCTTTTTACATGTACATAGCCTAATCCGTTCCAAGACCCCCAAAGTGCTCCTAAACCGTTTAAATTTTGAGCATGTAAATTTACTTAAGTTCAGTGTGCGTTCATGCGAAGTGCTTCCTGTGTGATGTCTTTGCTAAAGTGGCCCAAAGTGGTATGTTACATGTGTGTTTTTATGTGAATATGTACATTGTTAGCCATAGCTAATGTCTGTCTGCTAATGTTTGTTAATTCTACTGTGTAAATTGTTGGTGGGAAATGTGGGTGAAACGAGTAAAGATGAAAAGTGGAAGACCACAGTAAACATCCATAAAATCTTCTTTCATTATTAATGACAACATTTCTCCGCCGAAGCTGATTTTTTTTTTGGAACAAGAGGCGTTCTTAAGTAGAGGTACCACTGTACTTGATTTTTGTGTGATAATGTATGAAACAGTGTCCTGGATGCAAGCTGTAATTGCTAAATTTGCTCATGCACCTTGTTTTCCTACATCATCTTGTATGCTTTGCAATCGAGTTTGTGGGCTTGAGAGAGATTTAGAGCAAGTTAGCACTTTCTTCCAAGGTATGCAGAGGTTCTCATTTGACGAAGCCTGCTTAGCTTTGCTGAATTTGCCATTAGACTTTTTCAGTAGATGACATTAAACTACAGCGCAAACCATGCCCTGGCTTTCAAAGAAGGAGACGCACGCGTCTGCCTTCATCCACCACTTCTCAGAATCTACTCCATATTCTTTACCTTCGTCATTTGGACTATCACGAGGCATACTTTGCTTGGTAGCTTGTGAGTCCCCCTCGTCCTCTTTTGTCCTTCCCCACCCTTCCCAACTGCACAGCTCACACTGTTCTTCTTCTTGGCCTTGGCTGGTCACATGTTTTTTGGCCATCAGGAGCAATGCTACTATCAAATGGTCACAGTTAATCACTACAGTGATCAACTGGCTTAATATTGAGCAAAGAGCTGGTGTCATCTATCCATTTGTAAACAAAAATGCAGTTGTCGACAATTCTTGTCGATGACAAACAACTTGTCTTTTACATGATGAGAATTCTCATCTGTGTCAAGGAAAGTGTTAAGAACGCAAATATAAATCACTACTCTATAACCTCAATGATGTGGGACGTCTCCAGCGTTAGCACTAGCTGCTAACAACATGCACTGACATGCAGTCGGACATTTCAAAGTTTGAAAGAAAAAGTCCATCAAGGCATTTTACGTGAATAATTGCAAATATGTAAACAGTGAGGACTTTCTATCTACCTATAAAAGCTGTCATGCCAAGGCCATGACTGGCATTAAATTATTTTGAGGTTTTAGTTTTACAACGTCGGTTCATTCTATTATTGGACACTCCAAATTGCACGGCGGTCTGATTGTGAGGGTGAGTGGTTGTTTGTCTCTGTGCCCTGCGATTGTCAGCAACCAATCCACGGTGTCTCTTGCCAACTGCTTGAAGGTATCTGGGTTAGGCACCAGCAAGCCAGTGACCCTAGTGGAGATAAGCGACTACGGAAAATGGATGGATGGATGGATGTTCCTTCTAGTCATTTACAGTCATAATTGATCACCTGTCTAAGGCGATTTGGACACTCCTTGGTGTAACCTGATCCAGATCCATTATCTTCACCGCCACTTCCTGCTCGTTCGCTCGTTCTAGATGTTTCTAAGGCAGGTCTTAAAAAAGCCTTCATTTGCCCACACACTTTGGGCAGGGTAAGGGCTGGTCGGTGGTGATGGGGAATGCCTCTAAAAATGATTTTAACTGATCACCTCCTCACCTCCAATCTCTGCCGCTCCCCCTAATGGCTCAAAGGCCAAGTTATTTGGAGCCACGTTAGTCGATCTATCACGGTCAGACAGCTCAAGGCCAACTTGAGGCCATGGCATCATCTGAGGTTGCCCTTTTGTGCCCTACCCCCCCCCCCCCCCCAAAAAAAATGGAGGCCTGCTAGGGTCAATTACTATGAAGTGGCCAAGAACACATGCATGAACTGTAACATATGGCTCTTTCTAACGGAGTCATAATGTTCTATTCACCCCAGGGGTATTACTTGCACACTAAACTCGTTAAGGCACGGCTTTAAGGGCATGAGCACAGTCTCGCTGGAATAGAAAGTGCTTTCCTGAAACACAACTGTCCAAAATATATTGCAAAGATGATTATTCAGGGGTAACTATGGGTTATTGTCCAACCTAGAGTGATCCGTTAACTGGATAAGAGGAGTGTTCATGAGTCCTCCTCTACACAAATGCATTACCTGGATCAAAGTCAGTTTACACCATGTTTTTCCTGTCTGGAATAGATTTATTTTTTTAATGGAAATGATCAGTATAAGGGTTCTAGGCCAACCTAGATTGAGCCATTTTTTCATGAACTCTTTCAGTGCTACGCGTTATCCGAAAAGGAAACCCCCAAAATGGCAGCCGATTTTGAGCAGTTTTACTGCCAACAGAATATTGCGTTCTATGACTATGTAAATATGTAAAAGATTAAATTCCGTTTTTTAATTAGAAAAAAAAAGTATGAGTTTGTCTCACTCGATACTTTAGTAATTACTATATGAAAGTAGTTCATTTGAGTGACACCAAGGTATTTAAACCTTTGCAGCTTCCAGAAAATTCTGGGGATGAATCTCTGTTTCTATCAGTGGGTCCATTTACCTGAATAATCTGGCTAACATTCGCTGAATTCGTCATCATATTTTTCGTCAGATTACGTCTTCTACAAATCTTTTAAAGTACAGCGCAAATCATGCCCCGTATATGCTGGAGTCAGCGGGGTGGCTTTCGATGACATAGACACAAGCGTCTGGTGTGTATTCGCTACAACTTCCTTACAATCCACTCTTTCATCTTTGCATTCATCATTTCACCTACCACAAGACATACCCCCCCCCAATGCACAGCTCCAGTTCGTTTTCATGGCCTTGGCTGATCACATCTTTCTTAGCCAGCCAGAGCAACGCTACCATCAAATCGTCACAGTTAAACACTAAAATACTCAATTGGCTTAATATTAAGAGGAGTGCTGGCCATGAATGTCATCCATTCATTCATAATAAAAATCATAGTTGACGAAAATTCTTGTCCATGGCAAGTATGGAATTAAATGGTGTGAGCCATTCCACAAATGTATTACCAGGTCATTGTCACTTACACAAGCCCAAGTTGCTGCACAATGTTTTGACATAAGGTAAAACTAAGTGTTTCAACGAAATGTTTTCAACCAATAAAGACTGAGCAATTCCTGTTTCCCTGTATTCCTGTTTGTAAATTCCAGTCATAATGCCCACGCGGTAGCCCGTCCATCACGCTGACATCCTTGCCCTGGTACCGAATCTATCAACCTGTCTAAGTCTAGCTCATTAGCAGCCAACATAGTCTTTTCGCTACTCTTCGTGGCTCAGACACAACACCCATCTAACGCTGATAGTCTCTAAATTAAATGCACTAACCAGGAACAAATCTTCATACAGAACATAATGCAAATGGTCTGCAATAAACAGAAAACTTCCACCTCTGTTCTACCTTTTTTTTGTTCATTTTATTTTATACAATAAAAGCATAAAATTTATGGCTAGCATCAAAAAATATAGCAGTAGTTCACCTGCTATTTTTGTGGGAAAAGGCATGTTCCTTACAAATCAAACCTTAAAAAATAGAAAAAGAATGACATTTTGTCTCTATGCTGACTGAAGTAGCATGATGATTCTTTGCACATCTACAGACTGAGGTAGAATTCATTTTTAATTGAATTGTATTGTATCGTTGTGAATTGATTTTTTTTAATTGAAAATCGATTCTGAATCGAATCGGACACCCCAAAATCGGAATCGAATCGTGAGACAGTCAAAGATTCCCATCCCTAATGTATAATATCTTGAAAAGCAGTTCAATCCTGATTCTCTATCCAGCAGCATCTGGATCCAGCACCCAGACCCCACTCGATCCAAAAAACAACAATAAATTAGTCATATTTTCTCATACCTGACGTTGATGACAATTGTTCTTTGGTTGAAAAATAACTTGATCAAGTCTCTTTCAACATTTCATACAAAAAAAAAAAAAATGCATGCATCAACCCTACTGGTAACACTTGGCTGTAATATCGGTACTGTATCGGAAATGAAAAAGTAGTATTGAAACATCTCTAAGTGCCAATAGATGCCACAAAATGGCGGTAAAGCACCACATATATGAAATAAAACTCCTAAACACACTTCAACATAGCTCTTTGACACAGGTGCCACAAGATGGCAGAAAAGCACTACTTTTGTTGAAATTTAACTCAACTCACTTTAACATAGCTCCTTGGCACCATGAATGAATAATCTCCATGAATAGATGAATTTGCAGATGCAAAACTGCAAACATGTTCACCGTATTTCGTTGACACATTAAGAGGCAAGCCAGCCCCCGACACCATTACACACAGACACACAAACACACACACCCACACAGTCAGAGTCAATGGACATTATGACATGGCTTACTTTGGAGGACCACGGCTGCAAGCAGTTGGCATAACAACGGACCAGGAAAGCCATCTCTCCAACCGAGGGGAGGAGGAGGGAAGTTCCCCCTTGTTCGCCCAAAGATGGTGAAAAAAAAGCAGGGAAGAAGAAGAACCGCCCCCTGATGCACGCCTCCTTTGAAGATTATTTCAACTGGAAATTCAGCCAAAAAAAGACAAGTAATCCCAGTTTAAAAGAGGCTTTTTTCCCCCAATGTGGCATCCAGGTTTTCCTTTTGGAATTTTTTCCCAGAAGAAACCCTCTTTGGTCAAGTAATTTGGGATCAGAGTGCCCCTTCCTCGCTGTCAAACTCACGCCTCAACTCTGCGAGCCTGCCGGCGAGTCTCCATGGCTGGCTGCCGAGCCCCCAAAGCGAGGCAGCGTAAGGTTCCCCCTGCAAGGCTGGGTTTCGCCAAGTTCCCGACCTCCTTCATGCTGGCATCGGTACGCATCTTTTTTTTTGGGAGTGGAAAGGGGGAGGAGGGGGCTTTGAGAGGCAAGCCAAGGCTGGGTTTAGGATACTCGGCTGCCGTGCGCCGGGGTCGTTAATGAGCTCACAGTAGAGGGAGGGAGGAGAGGGAATCCAGCTGAAAGAATGACATCACCTGTATAGCGAGCAAGCGAGGGCTGGAGAGAGAGGGAGAGAAAGAGAGCCATAGGTGGGAGGGCGGGGGAGGCTGCATTTGATAGATTGGTTGGCCAGGAAAAGAAAAGGAAGCATCTTTATTGATCAGTACCATAAAGCTATGGAGTCTATTAAGGCAACCCCCTCACCGCCTTAAAAAAAAGCCACTCCTCCTTCTGCGCATGAATTACAAAGGGAAAAAAAGGAGGGGGTGGTTATCCTACCCATCAACAGCCCCCTTTCCTGCCTTGCTTGGACAGATGCTGGCACAAAAGAGGAGGAGGATGAAAATGGGCTTCCCCCACATATAAACCAGTCACATTATTATTTTCATTTTTTTTTTTTTTATGATTAGCAATATTGATAAATTGGGTGTTCACAGTGTTCATTAATCCAAAAATGTTGCTTTAAGTGCTATCTGCTTATGTTAGCATTAAGTGTTCTCACATGGTTAGCTAGTGTAAAAATGTGCTCGGTCACATATACACATTGATGACAAGTATTGTGTTCACTTTGTTTTTAGCATTGCATTAGCATTAGTCCTGACTCCCAACATGTGCCATCAGCTAACAATATCAATAAGCATTCTCACACAACGCACAGTGAGGAAAACGACATTTTGTTGTTTTTAGCATCAGACCAAACGCGTTGGTCTGAGTGTTGGGTAATATATGCAGTAAGGTTTTTATACAAACTATGCTAGCTTGTGAGAAGACGTACTCCGTCATGCAGGATCAGTGAAGAGAAGAATGTAGTTATGTAGTTTACATCTTAAAACTACAAAACGTTTTCTAAAAATTGCAGCGCACATCAACCCAGCGCAACTGCTGTAAATTACTACATTACCGTGGTTTGTTATATTAGCGTGACAAAAAAAAGCTTAAAAATATACATTATATCCCAACAATACGAGGTTTCCAGCATCATGTACATGAGAAAGGCACAAATGATCAACTGATTAAGTCTAGTCATGAATATTACCACATTTCTGTTTGCAATTATTTCAAATTACTTTCTTTGTGAGCTTTCCTGAATGGTGGAACAAGGAATTCATCCAGTTTTGGGCAATACAAAATTGGCTACAAGACAAAAATGCAAAAAGGTCCTGAATATTCTACAGTGATCCCGTTCATACATCCCTTATTCTTTCTCTAGCATCTGTGCATCTCTCTATTTGTACTCTCTCCCACCCTCCCCAATACCAAGATATGACGTAATTTTTTTAGCAGGTAGCCAATGAGAGGCGAGCACATGGAGGCCTGCCTTCGGAGGAGCCAGTGTACACAAGAGAGGCTGAGCGGAGGGATGGAAATAGATGGGGGGGGGGGGGAGTAGGGGTGTTTAAAACATAGATCAGACTTAACAAAAATAAAAGACACAAAAGGAAGAAGAGAGGGGGATGTTTGTTTTTTGCATTAGCTAATCCAATAATAACACACTGATTGGATTAAGAAATGGAAACATGGAACTGTACTGCTTTAACCAAAGAGCGCCATAAAAATTACAAGCATTACTGTAACATGCTACAGTTTGCAGCAGGTTGAGCATTGAGACTACATTGAGGTGAGAAGAAACCGGTTGAAACCTGGAGCCAGAACTACAAAAACAAAGTGCAGTGAACGAGCCTAATGGCCATGCCCTACTGTACTGTGCAGTGCGGAGGCAGCTGACGGCTTTTAATTAGCTAGATAGGACTGATTAATGCATACAAAGTATGGCTGAGCGAGCTTGTGAGGAGCTGAGTGACGAGTCAGACAAGAGCCATCAAACATAACAGTCACGCTCCACTGCACACAGACGTGCATATTTATTGCTTCTCATTTCAACTTAGAAACGTTTGATGGAATGATGTGTACTTGGGCGGGGCATTGTATCAAATTAATTCAATTAATTTATCATTTTAAAAATCCATGATTTGAAAATTTGCTTAAGTTTGAAATTGCGGTTTTGCACAAAGAGCGGAATGTTGAATGGGTGATTTATGAGATGAATAGTGACTAATTACTTAATTGCGACATTGACGCACTAGCCATGAATGTTAAGTTTACAACAAAATTTATATAAAACCAGTACAAATTATTGTTGAACATTTTGCACAGTCTATATTTTTTCATAAATTAAAACATTGTCCAAATAAAAGATTGTTGAGATTGTTGCTTCAATTAAAATGGAGTAAAATTGTAATTGGCAAGAATGACTGATAACAATGAGATCAGATTTTTGAGCATATCACCCAGCCTACGATATTCAAAAGGTAAAATTTGTTTTGCATCCTGATTAGTGACACAAGAGTCAATAGACAATTCAATTTCAACCTCTTAAAAACTGCGCGTCATTGATTATGGTGGATGGAATTACTTTTTTTTCCTATTATGTTTAAAGGAGTGACAATATATTAACCTTGAACAAAAATGAATGTGTGTAATGGCATTAAAAGTACTTTTTGATATTAAGAAAAATAGAAATTGTACTTTTGCAGGGAACAAAATTAAAATAAGATGTGGTAAAAAAAAAGATGTGGTAAATAAGAAACATTATCGTGTCGATTTTAAATTAACATGCACATCTTTTAATGCATTGTGAAACTAGAAACTAGAAACATGTGACGCGGACACATACCAGCATGCAGACTGAGTTTCTTGAAGGGTTTCCTGTGTGATGCGCATCCTGTTGCAAGGTGCAGTTGGTGCCCTTAACATATGTCGCATTTTCTTCCTTTGTCCTAAATGTGAATTGTCAGCTCTACATTTGCTGGCACTTTTGCTTCATATGGTTGGCATTGAAAGGTTACTGTTGGGATTTTAAACTGTGTTTCCCAAGGATTTTTTTTTAGCAGCTTGGTGATGTAAACAAATGACACTTGAATGAAGTTAGTGTTAAAAAAAAAAAAAAACATTTTATTTGGGGGTGAAGGGAAAAATGTAATCACAATTTTTCTGATACTATATAATTTGCATATTATTACTTATATTTTATAAATGAAGCTTCAGTGCAATAAACACAATGTACTGTATATTCAAAACAAAATTCAAGTACGACAGAAAAAAAACATACCGTCATTGGACTAGAACATTTAAAGCAATTACACTGACGAGGGTTTATGAGCAAGGTAGTCCTTTTTAATGGTATTGAATTTATTCAATTTAAGGCAAGAACTACTGTACTATAAGTATTTGTTGAAGTTTATAAATATGAAATCATGTAAAATAGTGAATACAACAACACATTTTTATTTTACACGTAAATCCTCCTTGATAGTTTTGCTAGAGAAAAAAGACTTAAGAATTTAGCGAAATGGTCTGAAGGTCACATCGTGGTATTAGTTGAAACTTGGGGGAGAAAGTGAAACTGTAAAAATAATAATGGGAGTATTTTTGATTGCATTAAATTAATGTTAAAAGGTAAATATTCCCAGTTAAAAGGGTCAGAATGTGTCATTAATTTCTCTGATTCTTTTCACTCAAATTTTGCATTATTATCTAAAGGTGTCATATTTCATGACAAAAAAGCAATTAAACATTTAAAAAGAAGACCCTGAGCTAAGTCTAATTGATTAAAATCATCGGGATGTTCAGACTTCAAAACTCTTGGGTGCGAAATAGTACAAATAATAATGCTACTTTTTTTTTACTTTTGAACTCAAGCTCTTGGCTGACGTTATGTTCACTGTTGAGCCTATGCTAAATTGCTAATATAGTCGTGGCCTTAATTTATGACTCGATACTAGAGGGGGATTATACTTTTTTTTTTTTTTTTGCTGGTTTTGTAATTAATATTTTGTCGGCACCTTGAACCACCTTTCATTTCCATTGGTCCGCCTATTTGTTGAATTACATTGTAGTCAACGGTCTTTTACGCCATCAAGTGCCCTCGTTTGCCTGCGTTCCTGCATCCCAGACACATTTATTTTGCCATGGACGCATACTTACAGATCAAGGTGCATCCACCAGACCCAGCGTTTTTTGTTATACTTCACATAACAATAGGGATTCTCATTGACTACGATTTAAAACATCACTATATCGAAATTGAAATAAAAAAAAAAACAATGTATTGCAAATTCCAAATTCATTCACGCTCACATTTAACTCACATACATGTAAAATAAATAATATATTACAATGGTGACAGATAATGCACCGAATAAGCTCAGAGATGAACAAACCGGCTTATGAAATCATTTGTCCGATTAAAAAAAAAACAGAAAAAAAAGCACGTAAACATGGAATAGGATGTTGCGCGTTTGTAGCATGTGTAGTGCAAGACAGGAATTCCTGCCATTCAAAGTAGGCCCTTCCCTTCCTGCAGCCCACAATACAAACAACACAAAAAAATGGATCTTCCAATCTTACAAAACCTACAATTACCATGAAGCCACATAGACGTCCTCTTCATTAGCAAGACAGAAGATTAGTGCGTAGTCAGGATGAAGAGGAGGAGGGTATATGTAGCGCAAGTTCACCAAGGTTGTCATCTCAGTGCTGCTGATGTAATCCCTAAAATTAGAAGCAGCAACCTGGCATACTATGCAAGCTAAAGACACTTGGGCTAGCAGGCAACAATGCGACAACATACATTTCTAATGCCACTCAAGTGGTGCCAGAAAAAGATCTCTGGAGGAATGGATGCTTTGCATGCTTCCGCTAGAGATTCAAATGCTAGTGTCGTCTTGAGATTTCTAATCCAATTTATCCCAAATCAGTATCAAAACCTTTGGCCAGAGATCCATCGAGAAGCCTCCAGACCAGGAAAAATCTTTAGGAACATCCCAAACTTGACTCATACTCTATCAAGATGTACCATTCTTCTTGCTACCTTTGGCTTCGAGTGCTCAACCAGGGACAAAAGTGCAAGTTAATCAGTCAAGTCTGGATTCTGCTTTCCTTCTCAGTCACCTTGGTTTGGTCTTGGGCTTTGACATTTCACAGATTTTTTTCATCCACAATCATTTTTCTTAATAGCTTTCATAACCTGTTTTTGCCACACTCCCGTTTCCATCACCTCAGTGTTTGCGCTAAAAACTCCAGTTTGCCCTTCAAAGGCATACTTTGCTTTTTGTTCCGGCTTATGAAAAATGTTTTTATTCACAGACAAGCCAAAACGAGAAAAGGAGAGGAAAATAAAAACATTGCTGGGCCAAAAATGAGAAAATGAGAGGCAAAGACAAATGCTGCAATTCCCCGAATACAAGACACACTTTGTTCCCAAAAATGAGGGCCAAAAGTAAGGGTGCATCGTATTAACTATAACTTAAGAATCAGGCAGTCTCTTTGAACCCTCTCTTTTTATTTGGTTCAGAGGTCCCTAGGTTACATGAAGGTTCCAGCCCTAAAAGGGGAAACAGTGGGACCGGAACCCAGTATATTTGTTCATTTATGTGTCTGCATGTGTAGGTGGAAAATTCGTACATGTATGGCACAACATTTCATGGAGCAAGACATTCTGCAAGATATTTTCACTCACAAGTGAAGCGACATCTGTCTGCGGTTTGAGCGCGGCCAAACTTGTCGCGGCAAACTTATCAGAGACAAGCATTTCTTCATTGCAAGCAGTTATATTGATTGTAGCAAATGTATAATCACTATATTTACAATTATTCCAACAGACACACAGTGCATTTTTATTTTGGTGTATTCTTACTTAGAATAACTAACATAACGGGACGAGCAACAGGGTGGACGTCATTTGGCTGTTAGTAGCCTGTGCCTGTTGCAGCTAACAGCAGCTCATATTAGCGAAGGTTTTCATGGCAATATTTTCAATAAAAGAAGCGAGCAAACCCTAACTATCCAGAAATATTACTAAAATGTTATGATGGCTCCAGGTAATACAATTAAGAGTGGGACACTGGTTAGGTATTCCTTTTGACTTGATATTTGTGGTCTTTTGGCATATATACACAATCAAAATTTTGTGAAACACGGATGCTGCACAACGAGTATTTATTGTAAAATGAACTTGAGCTGTGTCACGACGAAAAGGAAAAACAGCTGCTTCAAAAGCATTCTGTTACACCTGTAGGCGTTCAATGACCGCTCGCAATGTGGGAAATCTAAAGCACACTTAACGCGCAACAAATATATATATAATATATTTAATAAATATATATATATATATATATATATATATATATATATATATATATATATATATATATATGTATAAATGCCCTACGGATATGAACACAGAAAATATGAAGTTTGCAGAAGATGAGATTTATTGTGTTTTGCAATCATTTTTAAATTGTTGCCAAAGTGTTGGTGCGTCTTATACAAGTTAAGACAGAAGATACCAGAATTTGACCCAAACATTAATGGTGCGTCCTAAACAAAGGTGTGTCTATATTTGGGGAATTATGATGAATATTAAATAAACCTAAAAAGGACAACCCAAAGAAAAAAAGAAAAATATGGGCCAACAGACGAAAAAAATGTGTCCAAAAGAAAAACAAATTAAGAGCCCAAATGAGAAAATGGAGATTAAACCATTAAAAAAGAAAACACGCAGCTATAATAAAGTGAATGGGACAAAAAAATGTCCCAACGTCATTTACTCAATTTTCTTTTGTGTGCATGTATGTGTGTGCGTGTATATGTGTTGCAGTGGGGGCGGCGGAGAAAATTCTGACATTTCCCTTAAGACACAGGAAGTGAGGCACCCGCATGTGCGTGAACGTGAGAGATGTTTCCACCCCTGCGGCATTGGGCCACTGACAGGTTGCATCAACTGAGGACCAACCAAAAAAATCCAATTGGAAATTTTAAAGCCCCATGTGCTTCATTCCTAACAGAGTAACGATATCAGAAATGAGGACCCCTTCCAGCTAGTTTTTTATCCCCCCCACGGGAAAATGATCTGATGGCTTCATCCATCTGGCTTTGGCTCACTCGCTCCAATGAACACCTTAACCCGGGAAGGCCCGGTGTCTTAATAAAGTCAGCGTTTGTGCGTTCAACTCAAGTGGCGATAACATGCAATTAGAAACCATTGTAAAAGAAGGTGGGTGATTGTCACTTAATTGAATTGACATGATAAACTAGCGGACTCAAAATGAACACTAACCTGAAAAGAGAAACTGGTGGGAGTTGAACCCAAACTAAAAAAAACCATGTCATACGGCAGGAAAATACAGCTACGAAATGACTAACTAAACAAAATAATGACAAAGAGCTCCTCCTCACCAAAATTCTTAATAAAGACAGACTTATCGCACTGGTCTGGTTTCTGGGTCAATGCGGATCAATTACAAGTGTAGTTATGGCAGAAAATGAAAACCGATAGGTGGAAAGGATTTAAAGACAAAAAGACATATAGTCCCAAAAGACATTATAGATTCAAAACTGGAGACGACAATCCAGCCTCCAATTCGTAGATTCCAGGTTAGAAAAAAAAATATTCGATATTATGTTTTGCAAATTTAAGGCTGAAATGACAATGAAGTGACAGATTCATAAATTTAAGGATAGAAAATATAAATCAGTCACTAGACCAGAAAATATTGGACATCCCTGAAAGATTGACTTAAGCTTGAATACGATACAACAAATACAAAGAATCAAGACTGAAAGGAGGCAAACTTCTCTGAAGCTATTCATAGATTCAAAAGGCAACATCCCAACCATTTCTGATGGTTCCTATCAGATTCATTCCACAGCATTCAACATTGGCCCAAACGTGGAGGGGATTCTCTCATCTGACCTGCAAAGCAGGCTAATTTTAACAATTTCAAACTCTCAATGAGGAAGCAATTTGGTGGCGGGGCATTTTTCAAAAATTCCTTGAGTAATTCTGAGCCATGTGTGCGCGGGTGTATGTGTGAGTATCTGCGCATGGGTGCGGTGATTGCCGATGAGCTGCGCCACTAACTGACATGACACTTAGATGTTATCAAATGGAGGGAAAGTTGTACACGCCTAATGGGGGGGATCGAAAACGCCGTATTAGCTTTCCTTCACCATCAACATTTCACAATAATAATGAATTGGATCACAAGAAAAAGCAATATTACCTCAAAATGTAGAAAAACAGCTGTCATATTATTTAAAATTTTGATGTTTGATGTGACTTTTTTCAAACTTTCAATACCAGTACTCTTTGAATAGTCACAGATAACTGATACAAATACAGTACTGCTGAATTTCATTTTACACAATTAAGAAAGTTAAGAAATCAGCCAATTATCATGGAATAAATAATGTCATAATGGCAAAGCAAAAATTTGTCCTACACCTTAGCATTTATCTTTGGTTCGACCTTGTTGCCCATCCATCACAAGTTTATTCATCCCAAAACAATCAATTATAGCTGGATCATAACTATATCATGTTCTACCAAAATAATAAATGAAGGTCAGCACACAAAAGCGCATGTAGCAGTTACATTGAAACATATTGTTCAAAAATTTATCTTTAGATAAATTTGTTATCTTTACCAATACTGATTATCATAAAAATGATACTATACTGTTGAATCAACATAGTGATATAAAAATGTATTAATTATTGACATTTCTCTCATTGTTTGGATACTGGAGCACGAGCATTAGACCGGTCCTACCTTGTATCCGGCGGGTTCTTGGCCGTCTGTGATCAGCTCCCGCTCACCCTTGGGGTTAATCCGGCGGAAGCGCCGTCGGGACCGTCGTTGCGAGCCGTCCCGGTGCAGGAAGTCATCGTCCCCCTCGCCACTGTTGTCCACCTGCAACAAACAGCAGGCGCCTTCCTCAGAACCAAGAAAGGACCGATCCGTCGTTGCCTCCGAGCGACTTCGCTGGACAACTTTGGACTTCTTAGTATCCGGGGTGAAATTCTGAGGTGAGGGATCCGAGTTCTGTTTGGTGACTTTGACTTTAGCCGGCTTGCAATCAACATCGGGGTCCTCATCTTTATCTTTTCCAGGCGTGTCAGTGGGCTCCTGGTTAAAGATCCAGTTCTTCCAGAGTGCTGAAAGTTGGTTCCAGCGCAGCCCACTCATTCGGACCACAATCAGAAAAAGAATACCTAAATTTGAAACTCAATTTAAAAAAAAAAATGTCTTTACATCTGTTTCGTCCGCTCGACACGTTGCAGAGCCTGCGAGCAGCTCACATGCTCGAGGCCAGGGCCACTTCCTCCAGGAAACGACGCAAACATCCTTCTCACGAGGCAGCGCAGCAAGAAGAAAAAAATAGAATTAACAAAAAAAAAAAAGTAAAAGAGCAGATTCCGGCAATACGGTAAAAACTTCCCAGGAGAGTTTCTGAGTTCGGTCGTTGTGGCAGCAAGAATGTGTTTTCTTAGCCTGTTGCATCAGTCACTGGTGGCATTGTGTCACCACGTGGGAGGAATTTCAAAAATGCAGCGCTCAAATGTTTTCCTGCCCGTTTGAGAAAGACATCGCTTGTTTTGTTTGGGTTATGTTTTTTTTTTTTTTTTTTATGAAATCATTTGGGACTTGTGGCTTGCTAACTGAGCATTTTATTTGGCACAAAATAAAAAAAAAAACTACTCTATTTTTTTTTTATTTTAGCATGTTAATAGCTTTATTTAATCTTTCATGTAATTATTTGTAATTAGTGCTATTGTTAGAGTTATTTTCAATATTGTATTACAATTAAACATTGTGACACACTGAGCCATAAAAAAATAAAGCATACTGACTTTATTCGCCTATATAATTTGCAAAATAATGTTTTCTTGTTTTTTATTGTATAGAGCTTTTTTTTAGCAATTAACTTTTTGAATATGGTTGGTATTGTTTGTTATATTTTTTAAATAGATTTGATGAACAATTACTATCTTCGATTATTTTGTAATAATCTTTAATCTGTTATTGGTTGTGTGTTAAATGTATCTGTCATTATGCATTTCTAAGAATTCCTCGCTTATTCTGCGTTCTCAGCACCCGCCCCGCCTCACGCAAGCAGATAAAAAAGGCTTGGAAGAGGCACGGTGACAATAATAGTCCCTCGAACCGTTATGACATGAGGCTACATGTGCGCTCGACACGTCATCAGGTTTGTTCGCTCTCCAGTTCATTTTAATATCAGTAAAACGGGGCGGCACGGCTCGGTGGTAGAGTGGTCGTCTCGATCCCCCGACCATCGAAATGTCAAAGTGTCCTGGAGCAAGAGTGAACCCCGACCCCGATCCTGATCCTGTTGATCCTGATGCTGCATCATCACTAGGTAAATGACTAGTTAGTGTAAAGCGCAGAGGTGGAAAAGTGCTGTATAAGTGAACGTCCATTTACCATTCACGCCACCTCTGACTCCCATTACTGATCACAAACACGTTAGCTTTTTTGTTGCTATTGTTTCGTCATGGGCGGTCTGCTTTTCAACGGTGTCATAACGGCGGTACAACAGAAACATGTTGAGAGGCGCGGCTTTAGTCAACGAGATGTTTCACTTCCTGGTTAGTGATGTCGGTAGCAAAAATCCTCATATTTCATAAGAAATTAAAACCACTAATGTGCCAAATGCAATTTATTTATTATATATTTAACTTTGGAAAGTTTAATAATACCATGATGTGGGTCCTTTTAATGAGTCTCATGAGGTCCATTGTGGATAATACGTGTGACATGCAAACACAAACATACCTTTAGCCACAATGCATACATTTGTGTTAAATGTGACCGGATGACAATCTCTCTCCCACTGCACAGGACACAACAACGTGTCATGTGACCATAGGCACGGCAACAATGTGACCACACTTCCTGTTTCAGCATGTTATTCACAAAGGCAGGAAAAAACGGGGATTGAAAAGTTACTCTGTTTAGAAGGGAGAAGTGTGTGTGGGCGTGCGTTCACGCATGCACAGCCTCGCTCACATAGCCAATTAAGGTCACCCTTTTACCGCCATGACCGACCTATTTCCATGCTCCTGATTAGCTTAATGGGTGGTTTTTGATTCGACAACATGCCAGCTTTCACCCTGGTTGGCCCAAAAGAAACTGAGAGAAAACTGCTGAATTCATGTACCAAAGTAACAGGGCAACACTACGAATAACACCAGCCAGGAAATGTGATGCAAGAAAGTTATGTAACAGTTACGTTGGAAACTGAAGCAGCAAAATTACACCGCAAATAAAGTTAGGCTTCAAACAAAGAGTATGCTACAAAACGATATGAATAACATGACCAAGTTACCCTTCAAAAGTATCGTACAAAGTTAAGTTGAGCTACAAACTTATACAACTTCACTGCAGCAATTTTAAAAAGCAAATGTATGTGAACACGGCAGTTATGCTGCAAAATTACACTACAAAAATACACCGGAAAGTTGTGTGACAAAGCAGATACACTGCGAAATTAGGTCGCGCATTTTACAACAAAAGTGTGTCCACTCTACAGTCAAATAACACACCATGCTACGGAGATCCCCCAGCCCAAAAATCAATCAAGTTCTTTCTCAAACTAATGAATCAAAAATAAATAAACACATAAAATCGAAAACACTGTTTAGTGATCTAAAATTTGGGGCAGCACTTTGGGAAGACTGTGAGGAGTCTGCATGTTCTCCCCGTGCTTGAGTGGTATTAGCCACTCCAAATAGCATTTAGGTGTGGTTGTGAGTGTGAATGTTTGCTTGTCTCTTTGTGCCCTGCTATTGGCTGGCAACCAGTCCAGAGTGTCCTCCACCTACTGCCCGAAGAACGCTGGGATAGGCAACAACTAAGCGCCAATAGAAAATGGATGGATGGATAGTCATAAAATCTGATCTTGTTTCTCATATGATTCTATCGTTTTCTGATAGGGCTGGAATGTTGTTTCAGGGTTGTTTTGAAACCAGGAAGTGAATAAGGCAAATGCCACGGATCTGATCTGAAATCCGGATCTCCAGAAGGAATTTGAGTAATGTCATACATGACAGAAATACAGCCAGTCCAAGACAAAGGAAAAGGCAGAGTTTAAAAGTTGCTGCGTTATCTTACCACGATCATTTCTGACGCCTCCAACGTGATGCATTCACAGCCTCGCCGGCCCCCCAGCTGCTTGCCGAAACTTAAGAGGAGACACACACACACAAGAACACACAGTGTGAAGATGAGAGGTAAAAAACCCAGCTGGAGACCACACACCTGTCAGGCTTCATTTTCACACGATAAAAGTAAAAATACACAAAATGGACAGACGTATTGGGGAAGTGTAACGAGTAAAGAAAAGGGTTCTATTTTTTGTATTTTAGGGGGGAGAAGCAAACCGAAAAAAAATCAAAATAAATATTTAATCTGATTTTCGATGGACAAAGCCAATTGTTATCACAACACTGGTTTTCCCACCTTGAGAATAAGGATTCCCGTCAAACAGATTGCGGGCTCATGCCATGGTGCCTTTGGCAAGCCGGAGTGGTGACTCGGCGTTGTTTGAGAAAGCGCGTCGGAGACTGCTTTTAATTACCTATGTGCGCTGAGCAGCAGGCATAGCCGACTGCTCAAAAACGACTTGCACCTACTAAATGCTTAGGTCTCTTTAAAATAGTTCCACATTCGGTTGTCTTCGCAGCTACCGGGAAATTAAAGTTTCCTGTTGGAGAACCTCAAGATCAGGCGCAGACTTTGGCAAAGGCTCAGGAATCCTAATTTAGATTAGCACCCCAAAAAGATGTTGGCATATTTTCATGAGCAGGCCATAAAGTGTACGGTCCAATAGAACACCGTTTTGTGGTCCAATGTGAAAAAGTAAAACGGGTGTTTTTTGTTTTGGGAAAAATATGCACTGTTGTCTACCATCACCAGGGAATATGGCACTCAAAGGTAAATAAATCTACATTTTTGATTTATGTTATTCAATTGTATATATGCATATTATATATACGTAGCACTTACTATACTATTTTGAAACCAATATTTAATGTTTATTCAATTTTGATGTTTTTACACGCATTAGCTATTTGACATTGGTTTGAATTGTCCGCCATACGGCGAATTCACGTTACGATCCTACGAACTGCGGAACAAATTAATCTCGTAAACTGGGGGCCCACGGTATATGTGTGATTACTATGTATTGTTGGCGTTTGGTGTCATTTTCACTCATCTGGCGCGTTTTTATTATGATTATTACTTTTATTAATAATGATGATGATAATAATAATCATGTAAAATACCAATGGGAGAAAAAAAAATCTCAGGGCCAGTAAACTAATCTATTGTATTGTAATTCGTGGAAAATTAATTAAATATTTGTCTAATCAATTAAAATAAAATAAAAAAAAATATCCACGTCTACAACAAGCCTCAAAACCACTTTGCTTGTATAGGAGAAAAGCTTTTAAAGTGGCAGATTTCATCAGGTGATGAGTTTCTGTGCGGCCACATATCTTTCAGACCCGCAAATGTCTGTGTGGGGGGTATGAAGGGGGGTTGGGGAAGGTGGGGGGCTGACAGGTCCATTGACAGCTGCAGTGCCACGGGGCAATAAACCATGACAGGCAGCGAGGAAACCAATGCTGTGCGTGTGTGTGTGTATGTACGCACGCACGGCATTGGTTTACACACACACACACACACACACACACACACACACACACACACACACACACACACACACACACACACACACAAACACACAGCACCATCCCCACACACAGAGTTCAAAAATGTAGAGAAAAATGAAAAACTTGATTATGTCAAGTAGGTTAGATTTGAAAAACAAGTGGTTTCTGAAAGATTTTAGTGTTTGTGCTCTAAACTTTCTATTTCCTTTATCAGTGAATTATTTCCAGCAGGAACCCTGCTCATTTCTATAATGGATAAGTAATTACAAGACAGGACTATGGTCAAAGATGATTGAACCCAAACATTTAGCCTTAAAAAGGAGTTGGGCCAAATGCAAAATCCGGATGTTTTGTACAAAAAATAAAATAAAATAATGGAAATTGATTGTTTTGAATTGAACAGCCCATACTGTACATAGGATTTTTATTTTTAAATCATAAACCAATTATTGGGGTTATAGTAGGTCCCTTTTGACCCATTCTGGGTTTTTTTTGGACATGTTTTTGTTTTGTTTGTTGTTTTTTTTTTAATGGTGAAAAAGAAATAGTGAGGAATAGTTGCAATTTTAGTCATTGTATAACTCCAAGTAGATGTGTGTGAATGAGCTCATTATGAACGTTTTTCATTATGGATCACTTCAAGTTACCTTCTCAAAGAGCTGGGTAATTTTGTCAAAAAAATAAAATCTCCCCTTTTTTTGTTAATTCTATCTGATTTAATTCCAATTTTTTTGCCCTCCCATTTTTTTAAAGAAAATTACTAAAAAGGACACAGAAAATGAAGAACAAGCCTGCTTTTATTTTAGTTAGCACTTAACATATATATATAACTCTCAGAATTTAAGTGCAAAACCTCTGCCTTGCATGAAATATTTCTGTAAACAAATGTAGCATAGTAGAACATAGAGAGAGATGGACAAAGTGCAAACTTTTTTTTGACTTACTATTATTAAAGCATTCCCGGCTACATGCTGACATTTCCACATCAGGCTTTTTCACTCTCTATACTGTACGTATGGGTACTTGATATTTGGCGATCTGCAAGGCGGCCGCTTCAGAGATCGCACTTCATCGTGCCCCGATCTTCTCATGCATGCTTCCTTGTTTAAATGACTCATAAACCATGGCACCACAGTAAGCTTCTTTTTAGCGGGAGTTTGTTGGTTGATGCGGTCTTGTTCCCCTCGCAAAGCTTGAAATTTTACATACTCGGGTAGGTGCCTTTGTTTGAGTTGCCTAAATATGTTTGCTGTGCTGCAGCTGCATTTTGTTGCAACGGCCTCAAACAAATGTGCTAGAGATACTTGCTCCACGTCTGTCTCCGCAATCCCAAACAACTTCCAAACCACTGATGATACAACTCCTGTCTTTTAGAAACAATTCACTTTCTTTAGCCCAAGTAGCCATGTTCCGCTAGCCTTCAATTTGGCCTGAGTCTGAACGAAAAAAGGAATGCGGAAGCTACAAAAGCTAATGAGGATGAAATGCACTGCAGCAAACAAGGAAGAAAATATTGATTTTATTTTTTTTAATATAATCCCTAACAAAACATCAAAAAGGAAACAATATATTGCTCAAACCTAACTTCTAATTTCTATCGTGTGAGTTGACTTGACATCAATAACTGGCAAGGAATGACCAAATTTAATTTATTATAAAACTACACGTGGACTTGGGCGATAAATTATTTCACGTCGTCCTGCTCATTTCCATTTGTGCAAAGTTACAGTTGCCCTGGATGACAGAATTGGTTAATTGAAGATCCAAATTGGTTTTTATTATTATTTTTAGTGGTCACTAACTCACACTGGACCAAAACCAAACTTTTAGGTGACAAGCAAGCATAGTCCAAATCTCAGAACTGGAGTAATGAAAGCGCAGACAAAATTTTCTGCGGTGGGAGGCTGGGTCAACTGCTCAACCCAAACAGAGCTGTGGCTTCATTTGGTAACCACTGTTTCCATGGTTACCAAGACCAAGCGGAAAAGAAACAGAAAAAAATGGACAGACAAACACACACTAACTTTATGAGTCACTTGCAAAACAACAATGCTTCCATTTTATTTTTAGAGAACTCATTAACCATTGTTGTTAATGTTTCATTGGAAACAAGGAAGAACATTCCCACTTTTGGGAATGCCATCAGTGTAGTTTGTGGACTTACATAGTATGACTACTTATTAGTGTGTGTATTAGGTTGGTAGCTAAACAGGGAAATAATTCTCCTATCCAAGAGAAAAGGAACATCTCGGGGAAAAGAGAAAGAGAGGGGTTTGGAAACAGCTAATGGTGGGAGGGAGGGAGCAATCAGCACAAATGAGTAAAGTTTGAAGCTCACCAATCGGGAAATTTGTAAGTCCGTTCGTCAGAATTCCAAGAAAGCCAAAGCAAATCCAGCATGTTATCCACAAAGTGAGGGAAAAAAGTTACTCCGCAAAATGTGTAGGGGGAGGAGTGTGTTTGAGTGTGTGCGTGCACACTGCCTCCCGCTCGATACTGCCCTGTGTCGGCTGCCTTTGCATTTGTGTTCGTGCGTACGTGTGTGTGTGTGTGTGTGTGTTGCTCATTTCCTGTCTGATGTGCTGGCAGGCTCCAGGCAGGCAGGCGGGCTGCACAGGAACACATGGCCGGCCACTGTTCCACCCAGGTCAACGCATTCCACAAATGCAGCCACACACGCACACACACACACACGTATGTGGAGCTCATTCACATACATATTAACTAACTATACTATGCATCGTGAAATCAGCTTCATAAAATTTATATACATATACATATATATATATATATATATATATATATATATATATACAGTCGAACCTCTATATAGTGAACCTCTACAAAGTGAATCTCTCTTCATAGTGAACGAATCTTTACGGTCCCTTGCAAAACAGCTATATTTGACGTGTATGTAAAACCTCCTCATAGTGAAACTCCACATAGTGAATAATCTCTTCATAGTGATGCTATTAGTCAGTCCCTTGACAGCATCTACCTCTATATTGTGAATATCTGAACTTATCGAAAATTGTGAAGTTGTAAAATTGGGCGCACTGTCGGGATTTCCTCCCTGCCTAGCCGCTCTCGCGCGCCGCGACTTTCTCTTGCATTTTCACTTCGTCCACCGTCCACTGCGCATGCGTTTCTCCGCTGGTCATCCCTCCGAAAATTCTAAGATGTCGGAATCTGCCGTGAAAAGTATGGATGCTAGATCTATAAGTCGGAAGCGAAAGCCTTTGTCGTTGGAGGAGAAGTGCGACATAATTCGGAAGTGTGCGAGTGGAGTGAAGCAGAATGCCATTGCAAAGGAGTACGATGCTTCGCCTGCTGCGATATGTGGCATTCTGAAGAAGAGAGAAGAGATAATGCGACTTGTGGAATAATAATAAAGATATTTGTTCAATGTAAAATGTTTTTACATTAGTTTTACCGCATTAGATTTTAGTGTTTAAACAACTTAAGTTGTTTAATGTACATTTATTTACATATTTATTTTTAAAAAAACGTATAT
This sequence comes from Hippichthys cyanospilos, assembly GCF_059441005.1. Classification (NCBI taxonomy): domain Eukaryota; kingdom Metazoa; phylum Chordata; class Actinopteri; order Syngnathiformes; family Syngnathidae; genus Hippichthys; species Hippichthys cyanospilos. The sequence continues at coordinate 12,430,677 of NC_142386.1, read as the reverse complement.
AAAATTATTTACATATTTATTAAAAAATTATTCACATATTTCATCAATGAATTCTGAACATTTTAGGAAAACCTCTATAAAGTGAATCTCTCTTCATAGTGAACTTCTCTCCTCGGACCCTTGAAGTTCACTATGTAGAGGTTCGACTGTATATATATATATATATATATATATATATATATATATATATATATATATATATATATATATATATATATATATATATATATACACACACACAAAAGGTATTGATTTGGGGTAAAGTTTTTAATAAATTGGAGAAATACATATTTTATTAAAAAAAAGTCATTTAACTTATTCAATCCCAAAGATATATATCTTTTAAAAGTTGAAACATTCAATCCAAGGTCCTTATTCATTCATTTATCTATTTGGGGGATGCACGCAAATTTCATCCCACAAACGTCTTAATTTTGGTGCATTCCTAATTTTTGTTTTTAAGTGTTAGAATAAAGTAGGGTCTAAAATGCATGGCACTGAACTCAGTTAAGTACTGTATATGTCTTTATTTTTTCTTCTATTATTTTTTTTGAATAACTAAAAGAGAACTGTTCTTTGTAACATTTTTGTGCATTTTTTTAAAAATAACAATTCACCCCCATTAGCATGTATGCTCAATTTGGGAATCCCCATTCGTCACAATAGATGGCGCCACATAAACACACACACACCCACACACACATTCTAGCACACAAACTTACATACACAGTGAGTAGGCATAGTTGTGTGTCAACATGCATACTGCAGGCATTTCCCCGCCTCCTCAACTAGATTTGTGTGTGTGTGTGCGTGTGCGTGCGTGTGTGTGTGCACGTGAGGGGGGGGGGGGGGGGGTATGCGTGTGTATTGAAGTACACATACCAGCACCTTGCCAGGTACATGTCCTCCTTGACGAAGACAGATCCAGAGAGCAGGACATACCAGCAGCTGGCAATGCTGTCAGGACTATACAAGATAAACAAGAAGGCCATCTTTAATTTCTTATACCTGACACAATAGCTGCAACTTCTGTTTTTCTCTTGTCATAAAAGCCAAAATAACATTGAAAAACCCCAAACTTTGTTTGAAATCCAAATTTGAAAACTGAAAATTTGGGTTGAAACCCTACTTACAAACCCTAACCATATTTGAAGTGTGTCAGAAAATGGATTCACATTCAAAAAATGATTCAATTCTCATTTATTACAATTCAGAATCAATATAAAATGTCCCAAAATCGATTTTATGAATTAAAATTAAAACAGGAACACGTCCTGTTGGCTTTCGAGTAAGTACGTTAAGTTGTTCACTGCCAAGGAAGAGACAACAGAGTAATGGAGTAAACGTCTCACGCCAATGGCATGCTGCAAAGGTCGACTTAACAAACCCACCAAATAATACATCAATGCAATGGCTTTAGTATGCTTTTAGTTTGATGTTTGCCTTTGCAGCAATGGTTGGGACCAGCTAGCATTACTCCTCACAACTCCGTTTTTTTTTTTTTTTCCATCTCATCATATGTCTACCAACTTCAACCCACCGCCATTGAAGAAAAAGAAAAAAAACAAACAAACATTTAATCGCTGATTAAGGATGCTAAGAACCGCGAGTCTAATACGGAGTCTAATAGATAGATAGATAGATAGATAGATAGATACTTTATTCATCCCCGTAGGGAAATTCACATTTCCAGCAGTATCCTCAAGTCGAGATATAAAATATGAGAAATAAAATACACAAAGATACACATAAGTCCAGTACAGAAGTATACTTAAGGTGCTTGTTAACAGTGTAAACAGAATAGTGTGAATCGTTGGAGTCTAGTGCAAGTATAATTAAGGTGCTTGTATATCATTGTACAGTAAAATGTGGCACATTCTCCAGCCTTAGTGCTGGTCGCTAACTACATGGTGTATTCAAATGCAGTCGAACATTTCAAACTCAGACAGAAAAAAGATTAATCTATGCATTAAACCAGAGATCCCAAATGCAGATCTGCAGCTCCGTACCGGGCCGTGTGGGCCGCACCAGAAACAACTAACTCGTTATAGTCTGTAAGAGTTGGCTACGTTTTGTGTTACTTTGCCTCCTTCTTCTGCGTTTTTGAGTAATTGATCTAATTTCAGTTAATTCCAAGCTGTGGCACCATAGGCCGATTCAATCACATGACATCGGCTCACGGGGCAGTGACGACGTCAGCTGAACAACAACACACTAGTTTCCGTGTCTATAGCCGCTCGACAGCTCCTGTGTTCTCGTAACTTCCACTTGCTTGTTTGTGCCCGTGAAAACATCGCTTGTGAGTTGTGTTTTGATTTTCTATTATGTGGCACGCGTGTTCGATAGTACATTTTATGTTGTATAAACGTTTAATTTATGTATGTATCGTGAATAGTGTTGTGTTATACTGTACTATATATTTTTGTATCATTTCAGTTTTACAGAATATAACCTTCAGAGATTGAAGCCAACCGTAAACAGCAAATGTTTACTCCAGCCTCTTCATTTTTCTTGGACACACACTGAGAGCAAAATATAACTATTTCAATTGTATGTATTATCTGAGCATGAAATCTATTATATTTTGAAAAAACTTTTATTTTGAAAACAGGATTCTTTTGGATTTGTTTCGGTCAAGTTAGATAAGTAATAAAAATATGTCTTTGGGAAGGGGGAAAAGGACCAGTCAAGAAACAAGTGACGATCCTACAACTTCACTAATGTTGACTTCATATTTTCTGTGCACTTTATATTTGCCATCCGCCCCCCCTTGGATAATAACTTGTCTCAAGAAGAATGATGCCGCTCAAATTGCTAAGTAATTGTACTTAATCACTACAACTGGACCATCAAGTGACTCCGGTTGACAATACCTAATCAAATAAAAATGCCTCCATTTTCTAGTGGCTGGTATGTGAAGGAATCATAAAATAGAAAAGTATCAGTTGAGAAGTTGGGAGAAGGCATGTTCCTTATAATTAAAACAATGTAAAAGACTTGTGAAAAATGTGTCAATTTTTTTAAAAACTTTGTATCCATTTGTCATCCTGTCTTGCAAAAGTAGACAGAAACAGATCAGGACGATTCTTTGCACATCTATCGATCGAAGCAGAAGTCATTGGCAGTCAAATCATTTTGAGTCGCAAATTGTTTTGAACAGAAAAGTGTTTCTGAATTCAAGAAGAGACCCAAAAATCAGAATCGAATAGAATCGTAAGACAAATCCAAAATTCCCACACCTACAAACTATTGTTTGAAACACAACTTAGAAATGCTATAAAAATGTTCGAGTGTACTCACTAGAAAAGGATGTGGCTGGCCTCATGTCTCTCATACCTGGCTGAAGTGCACATAGACCTGAGGGAGGAGAGTGGGGGGAAAAAAAAAAAAAAAAAACTTTGCATTCAAGGTATTCTGCACCATACTCATATCCATCTTCTCTTTTGTTTTGAATTTGAGTAATTTCTGTAAAATAATGGCCTGGTTTCAAAGAGATCAGATATCAATCAAACCATTAAAGAATGATTGGAATACACTACATGTCATTTTCAATTCTTCACTCCTGCTTCTTATGCCGACAAAAAGCTACAGCTGTGGAGTCATTTTATAAATGTACATTTTTGGTCATGATTACTGATGTATTTTGTGAAAGGAGTTAAAATTGTTATTTACTGCAATCGCACAAAAGGTTCGGTACACATTGTTACACTGTTTGTACTGAGGGAACATTCCCGACATGTCAAGCATACTTCACCCAAAACCTGTTTGCCATGTGATCCATCAAAAAAAAAAAAAAAAAAAGTAAGCTATAACTCAGAAAAGTCACATCAAGCGTGGGGGGTGCAAAGTTTTGCACTCAAGGCCAACATTTGACATTTTATTAAAAGAAAAAGTGGGCCAATCACCAGTTCATGAAAAATTGAGTGCAAGATGTTTTATCTGAAAAACAGCTTTGTTTCCGATTTAGGAGTGGAACAAGAAATCAGAGTTCCAAAAAACTTGGTTCCAAAAAATGCTTGAGGACTTTTTTTTCTTAACCCAGATACCCTCGTATTAGTGTACTGTACACATCAGAAAAAATATGTCAAGCCAATCGTAGCAACAATTTTTCTGCTTGACAGGAAAACGTGCCAGAAATGCGGATCAAAATAAACCACAATTTACCAAATAAAATAAAAATTTGCATGGACACACTTTTATTTTGAAGTTATTCCTGGCACTGTGTTGCAACACAACACCTTGACTAGGCTTTCCACTGCAACTGTTGGTCCCAAATCCCAATTCAAACAATACAAAGTTGTCCTGTACTCACATTTAATCGCCAATTTGGGGCCCTAACATTCGATACCTGTTGCCAGTGTTTACTGGTGCTCTGGCTTTGTTACGACTGTGTCTAAGCATAAATTAGCCACCAGCTAGCAGCACTTGAGTGCTCCACATAAGGCTCGCGTGACAGACATAAATGAAAATGCACACCTAAGTGCCGATGGTCTAAAAAATTTGCAGCTTCTACTGATCACATTTTAGGAAACCACGCTGAGTGAAAAGTGCTTTTTCAGCAGGCAAATCATAGACTAACATCTGTGGGGAGAGATTTAGAAGAGCAGGAAGAAAATAGTGTTCTGCTCAGCTGTTCATATTTAAGTTAATAATTGAATGAAAACGTGTTATTTGGTGTTCTGTTTTTATGGCTATTTTTCATCACCAAAAATATAAATTATGCGCAAATATTCCATATTCCTCAGTTGGTCCCATGAGGTGTTCGGACATCACCCCTTTTTTAATGCTCGAAATTTATGTATTACAAATTGTGTCTTTTTCTTTTTCCAGCTACTTTTCTGACTCATAGAAGCAGTTGTATGATCAACCAAACACCCCACAAGACCATCTGTGTTTGAAAACCCATGTGACCAAAAGGGATATTTATTCAGAATTTTCTGTAGGAAGACTACATTTGATTGTTTATATTAACTTACTAATTGTTTGACAGATGAATAAATGATGAAAAAGTGACTCGAATCTTTTTTAATTGTGAATTCAATCTCGTTTTAGAGAAACAATACTAAGTCAGTGGTTATAGAATGTTCCAGGACTAGTGATATTGCAAATGCAGGGTCAGTTTTAAGAACAGACCAGACCAGTATGTGGTTTGGAGGCCAAAGGTGACCAAGCAACAAGCTAGCCTCTACCGTTAGCATTTTAGTATTGTGCGTTAGAACTCGAACCTTAGCTGATGTTCCCTGAGGTGAGAGAGGACATCCATGTGGTAGAGGTGGCAGTAGATGGTGTTCAGGTCCTAAAAAACAAAGAAAAAAAATCATTCAAAATGTAAAACATTTTACTTTTAACATGCTAACTACTGAGATTGTGCGGTTTTAAAAAAAAAATATTCTACACTATGTACAAACAGAACAACGTAAAATAATTAAATCGGATATTAAAAAAATATTACTTTGATGTTTTTGTTACGTAACAACGTCCTGCTGAGTATATTTTGACTTTTTGATGTGATCATGTTTATTTTTCCTGATGCTTGGAAACTCAGGGAAATACTGTAGTTCCCGAGCGCACGGGGAAAGTGAACCCAACGTCCTTATGCATGAACAGCAATCGCTTCATTGATGCCGACATGCTGGTGACAGCATCCGCCCGTTGCGCTCCCGAAATAGAGCTCCATCAAGGCCGGTTGTCAAAGCGCTAAGAGGCTGAAGAATGAGGACAATTAGCAGACAAGCAGCAGCCACGACTCAGGTCACGGCCGTCAGAAGGCGTCTTAATTGATCTTTTTCAAATGATTGTCTTAAAAAACTGGAGTCAAAATTGAGAATGCTTCTTCATCATCACACACCAAAATGCAGACATCAAATCAAAATGGTTGGCTTTCTGTGTTTAAGTTTTTTATTTTATTTTTTTGTGGAACTACTAATGATTGGCATGTCAACCAAATTTCTAGTTACCAAGAGAATCTGGCTGCGGGGTTGAATTTTGAGGTTCCATGGGAGTGTAATGACTTGCATTAAGTGGGTTATCAGACACAATCAAGTGCTTCAGTAAGACCCAGTCATGTTGTCAGACCGCGCCCGAGGCAAGCAACCCCAAGATGTGAAAAGACAACCTCCAACTGCTACACTGCCTCCTACTGAGGCCTCTTTCACACTTTCAATTTCCACCGAAGCCCGATGATGCGGCTGTGTACTTGGCCTTTCTTAAAAAAAATACTTGAACAAATGCAGTAATATTTGTTTCCATTGTAAAAGTTAATTAGTATTGCTCCCTTCAAGTTGACTTTGACAAGTGAGAGCGTTTCATCCGCGGTAAAATAAAGAAGGACCTTTAACCACAACTTGTTGAGCCATAAAGAAATTGGTTTGTCCATAAAGTTTTGGAAAATAGTCTTTTTCTCCACAATGAATTTAGTACACCTCCCTCTTTTTAAATTTGTCAATGTCATCCACAGCTAACGTTGATGGAGCATAGTTCTTGGTCACTAGAAAAAAAAATACCGTATTTCTCCGAGTACAAGTTGAATTTTTTCCCCTCATTTTCAACCCCATATTGAGCGAGTAACTCAAAACAGACCCATTTCCCCCCCACATACTGTATCTGTGTTTGAATAACATTAATTCAAATGCGAGATAAGCAATATTATTTTATTTACAAGGCTTTTTTTTAATTGAACGATATAAACATACAATACAGAGTCAGCAAAATAGTTTCATTTACAAGGCATGAATGATGAGATGGCTTGTAATTACGTCACGCCAAACTACCAGGCAAAGTCAGTCAACCTGCAAATCATCCGCGCCGGCATTAATCAATGAGCATGAATTTTATGGACAGCGGACTTACACCATATGTCAACAGCTGATTGTTTGCAATGTGAATTTCCAATTTATTCGTAAATTAGTTGATAGAATTATACTGACAGGCTTATGACCGGTTTTAAAATCATTAATATCAATTATAAATTTAAGAGATTAACAGCCACATAACCACAACAATAAATATGGAAATAAATATCAAAATAATCTTCATTTGTAATTAATTCATGTTCATTTCGAAATAGAATTTCACTTCAGCGTTAGTGTGTGCAATTTAAAGTTTTTCCAAATCAACTGCAGTGCTTGGTTCTGCCAGCAGAGGTCCCCAGCTGTTGCAGAAACTTCCCAAAATTGCGTCAATGTCCAAAAAAATTGGCCCTAAATGGCCCATAAAAGCTTCATTTGAGCATTAATAGAAACGTGCATACAATATCCTTAAGATTGAAGCGTGATGAGCTATTGAAAGCTTCTGTTTGCAGTTCGGTTCATGTTTCAATTCGGCCACATTTTTTCTGCTCTACGCATGCGTGGCGCGAATGACTCGCAGATCAACTGAATTTGCCTGCTAGCTTGGCGTGACATCGCCTCAATTTGCATATTCAACTCAAACCCAAAGGCTGAGATACAGCCCAGCTCAGACTCACGTATCCTAAGGAGAGACAGTGAAGTCGTGACTCGCAAGAGTCGTGTTCATTCAAATGATGAAACACGCATGTCTCGCGAGAGTCGTACACATACGAATAGTGAAACACGCGAAAAACGCATACGTCTTTTTGACAGTGATCTTAGTCCAGACTAAAGCACATTTGAAAACTGGGGGCTTCAATAAAGTTAGGACATTCTTTCACTCTTCATTTTTGGATTCTATCGTTATGTCTATGTTTTTTTTGCACAATTTTGTAAGATCATTTCACTTTTGAGTTTTGATGGATTTCTACCGCAACTCACTTGCAGTAGTAAAGTCATGGTGTCTCTTCCTGTTGTCTTTTAATTCCCATCACAGCTCATTAAGGCATCAAAGTCTTCCACCCTTCTCAAAATCATATTAAAAAGAAAGTCGCAAATTCTAGATGGTAGTTGGTGTCAGTCAGCAGCTTCAATTGATCAAAAACACTTTTCATCTCCCAAAATAGCAGCACTACAAGGCGTTGCTATTTAATACCCCCAACTAAAAGTAACTGAAAGAGGCTGCCATTTTTTTTGTTACGCGCATACACAAAAAGCTACTTGTCGCCATGGACACCCACTCAATGCATTTCTGATGTTTGACAGTGAAAAGATGCATTCTAATGCCTTTGCTAAAATTGAGTTTCTTTTTTTTTTTAAATGTTGATAACAAGCAGCTTTACATAACTTTATTGGACAGTTTTAAGAGGTTTGGACAGTTTTAGAACATTTATGGAGGTTTGAGGACAATTGTCTATGGCATAAAGTCTTGTATAGCAGTGTTTCAAACCAAATATTCCTTCAGCATAAGAATGGTACAGTACAACATAATTAATGAAACTGCAAACTAAAATCTAAAGCTAAACAGTCATTTCCTGAATATGTTGCCATACTGCTCACACAGAATCTATTGTGGACATAAAAGACAGTGCATCCCTTGAAAATGGCTGAACAAGCATCTCAGGCACATAGCTGACCCTCAACATTTACATAAACATCCGACTCGTCCGGCCTTCGGGTCAACGTTGCACTTAGCTGTGAATAAACAAACCTGAGCAATGTGTTTCAACCGGCCTGTTTAGCAAGTCAATGCTAAATGAAAAAGCAAAATAAAGTGTTCATTAAGAAGTCCTTCAAGAAAATATTATCTCTGCTCACTTGAAGTTAACTTTCGAATTTTACCACAACCCATTAAGGCAGCAACATACTTTGCCCTATAAACATGATTGATCATATGAACTTTACAGTTCTAGAAAGCAGCATTTTTTTTTCACGTTGACCTTCTTGCTTCATATTTAATCTCAATTTATACTGCAACTCATTAACCTCTAAGAAACCTCTAAAAGCACTTATCTAGCCATTCACGGTTCTCACAGGGGATTTTGCACTGTACAGTTTGAAAACTGCATAGTTCTTGCTCTCTTCATGCTTATTTGATTTTCTATAACAGTTCGTTGAGGGAGCAGGATAGATGGTCCGTCTAGAAATTTTTAAAACACTTTTCCTCCACAAGAATACAGTACCACCCTTACCTGTTCATGTTTATTTTGGATTCCTACGCATCCTGATGAGGCAGCAAGGTACTTGTTCCTTCTCTCTAAAAGGTGTTTTTATTTATTTATTTAATATTTGCAGTTAAGGGAGGCTAATGAATTCCTCTGTTCATGTTTGTTTTGATTCCAACACAGTCTGTTGGCGTAACAAAGCAATTTGTCTTTCTAGATCAGCGGTTCTCAAATGAGGGTACAAGTACCCGTGGGGCTTCATGAAAGCACTTCAGGGGTTCCGTGAGATTTTAACAGGGCTTTCGCATCAGCAACAGGCAACAAATAGGCTAAATCCTTAAAGTCAGGGGAAGCGTTATTACAAGCATCATCAATGTGAGGTTAGAAGAGCACTTGTAGTACTTAGAGCTAAATCCCCTCTCCGGCATGTACAAAGGTACTATTCTTAGCAACAAAGCTCTCACACACACATAGACCCAAACATCGCTCGCTGGCTGCCCGGCAAGGCAGCGTAATTGAAGACACATGAGGGCGATCGGCTGGCAAATTGCTTAATAAGTGGCACAAAAGCAGACGTCTGGAAATAAATACAGGAAATATGTATAATTTCCATACCCTGGAAGGCAGGTGTGCTTGCTGGACATCATCTAGAAAAAGTGTGAAAAAGTCACCTGGAAACTCTTTGCATGCAGGAAAGGGAGGGCCGGCGACTGGGACTGGCGAGCGACCGAGTCACCCGCAAAATACACAAGCCACACGCACTTCGGTGGAAATTATGACTCTGGGTAATTTCAGATGAATTTTATGCTGGAATGAATGAAGTGGCAGGAGAAAGTTTCATGGCTGCATGCCATATGACGAGAACAACGCAGTAGATGTCAATGGAGGACGATTTAGGTCACGGTGCAACATAGCAATTTAAAGTTAAAGTCTACTTACTGGTTCTAATGCAGTCTATTGAGGCAGCCAAGTGCTTGATTTTTCTAGAAAGTACTTGCACTTTTTCAATGCAGTGAAATTAGGATTTGTGTTTGTTCTTTTAAAGACTATTCCTATTGCAGCACATTCTGAAGCGGTCAAGTACACTGCCCAACTAGAAAGCTGTGAGTTTACTTTGGATTTCTACAACAGCTTGTAGCGGTAGTAAAGGTCATGGAAGAAGTCTGATTTTAGCAAGGTTAAAAGGTTGTCTTGCACTGTTTTTGTTTACTTTGACTTTATCTGTAGCTCAGTGGTTCCCAACCAAAGGAATGCGGCCCAGTACCGGTCTGTGGATGAACTGGTACCGGGCCGCACCCAAAATAATGATGTTTTGGAACTGATTTTGTTTACCAGTTCATTCATTTGTACTTTGTTTGGCTTAATCTTTGTTTTTTGGCGCCACCTCTGCCTGCTGTTGAAATTACATTTTGTAGTGAGAAGGATGCTGTGGCTTTAATTGAGAACAGTCAGTAGGTGAGGCACACGCTGTTTTGTCTCTGTGAAATCTGGCCAACGGCTGTCGGTAAGTTGTACTGTACTGTCTTTGTAAGAATGTTGTCATTTAGGATAATTTGCCCAAAATTAGTTTGTTTGTTGATCCGACTTGTTATAAGTGAGCATATGCAAAGGTTTTGTATGGATAAGAACTCATTTGCATCTCATGAACGTTTTGTATAGAAAGTAATTGCATTTGTAATTCATTTGTAATGATTGATATGATTGACTTTATCGATGTCATTCACATACAATTTTGTCTGTGTAAAAAGGTTGGGGGCCACTGCTGTAGCTCAGTAGCCACTTTCACACCGCAGGAACTCTTCCGCTATACCCTGGTAGCACGAGTTCCCCTTTAAGTTCACACCGAAAAAAAAAACGTTCAAAGTATGGAAGGTTCCGCTAAGCCTATACTAGTAACTTTCTGAGCTCCTAGTTGCGACTAGGATCTTCGGCTCCGTACTAGCTCAAGGCACCAACATCCCTGGTTATTCTAGTTATTAAAATGCAGTGTGCTCTGAAAACACTGAGGCAGTAGACGTCAGAGGGAAGCATTTGTGAAAATACAATAATCCCTGAGCTCTGTGCTGCAGTCATCTCAAACTCGAAGCATTACATCAAATATTTGCCATATAAATGACCATTTACTTTGGATTTCTAGTGCAGCCTGTCGAGGCAGGAAGTACTTAGTCCTTATATCAATTTGTAAATCAAGGGTTTATTTTTCACCAGGCTGGACCCAGTTCAAAAACATGTTTTTTGACAGTAATCCCCTTGATACCTTCAAGTTTGATTTCAATTTGGACTGTAGCCTGTTGAGACAGGAACAGTTGACTCTTCACAAATACTCTTCTATAGAATTTACAACAGTAGGTTTGGCTTCTGTTTGATACAGCACCCTCTCCATTTTCAGGGGTGATCTGCAAAGTTTAATTGACCTAAACATGCATGAAAAAACACAAGATTTTGCTCCACCGTCAGGCCGGTTAAAACGAGATGTTTTATAGTTGTCATAATGAAAACAAAATGGCTTTGTGCTGCCACTTAAGAGTCAAGAAATAAAAAAAAATCCTGGTACAATTTTCATAAATTTGCAAAATTTGGTATGCACATCTAGCAGTCTGAGTCATACAAAAAAGTCAAGGCTTGCTGGTGCCTACCCCAGTTGACTTCAGGCAGTAGACGGGCGACACCCTGAACTGGTTGCTAGCCAATCGCAAGGCACACAGGGACGAACAACCATTCATGCACCCAATCATACCCAAGTACAAAAAGATTGAATGATGCTTTGTTTGACCATTATAATGGAGTGAGACATTTACTAGCTTGCAGCTGATGTGATGTATGTACGTATATTATAGTGAGTGCCAATTCTCAAATCTGGTCCCTAGTCGGGCTTTGCTACAACATTGCTATTCAGTTAAAGTCTAATATATACATCAAATGCCAAAAAAAACCTACAATTGAAATGTTGAATAATCCAACATTACATAAAACCTATTACACTTTAGCAATGCTAGTGTAAAATATAAACTATTAATCACTGTAAAAGAAATTAAATCCAAATTGAATCCAAAATAAAATATACCACATACTTAAGTGATGTGATCAAAAGAGTGTTTAGGCCACAATTACGTCAAAACACCATGGCCTGTTTTTGTACGTGTACAGGGATCATACGTTTGACCAAGCATACTAGATTTTTTTTTTTTTTTTTTTTTTTTGAGGGGGGGACTTGAATACCTTTATTGTCATTGTACACAGGTATACAACCAAATTGGGAGTTCTGCTCCAATTGGTGCACATAAATAATATGAAGAATAAACAGAATGAATAACTCAAAGTCCTCTATTGTGTCTGTCTCTTCATCAGACAACCAAAATCAAGAAGGTTTTTTCCCAGCACTCACATAAAATAAATAAAAAAATAAATAAACTGATGTGAGACAAGTGAATGAGTAGTCAAAAGTCATCGTAGAAGAAATTGCATATGCTGCAGAACTACGTCACCCCGGCTTAAAAAAATCCATTTATCTCGACCTATAGAGCCTTGAGGGTGGTATTTTGACTGATGACCCAATTTGCATCAACAGGTGGATTACAGGACTGGAGGGGGTTGTCACGCATGACAGCAGGCTGAAAAATTCCAGGGCACGTCTGACATGGATGAGTAAGTGACACTTTTATTGTGAGAAGGCACTTTCAGGAATGTTTGAGAACTTAAGTTTTATAGCACCCAAACCAAAAATAGGTCATGTCGGATCAGCAAAGAGCATTGAGCGGATATGCCCGATGGCGCTATTGGCTGTGCATCCAACTGGTAATTTGTGCATCCAACAACACCGCAGCTGAACTCAACTTTCTGCTTTGACAAGATAGCGGTGCCAAGATGGGCATGGCCAATAAATCTGGATATCCAGGGATGCTTAAAAACTATATACAGTGATCCCTCCTACTTTGCGGTCTCAGATATCGCGGTCTCAGTACTCAGTACACGGGTTTTTCCAGGAAAAATTAAAAATATTTTAAAATAAAAAATTATTTAAAAAATGCACAAAAATTGAAAAAAAATGAAAAAAAAGCAAAAAAGTACTGTGTTCATCAAATTATTAAGTAATATTAGTTAATAACTATGTTAAGAATTCTTCAAGCATTAGAGTTTGTGACGTTTTTTTTTTACCTTATTTTGAAATGCAGGTTTTTAATTTGTCGTGTCGCGTTGCATTTCCGTTTCCTGTTTTACGTTCTCTGTGCGTCATTCGGCTCGTTACGGTGACGTAGTGAGTGACAACGTAAGCTCATATTTATAGTTAATTATCATTTATGTTGATAACGCACGCTACAGCCTATGTTTAGTGAGCGATGAGTGTTTATTCTGTTTATGTGTTCGTTTGTGTAGAGGTTGCACTTTGTAGTTAGTAGTTGTTAGTTGTTGCTAAGCCGCTAACCTCGGCCAAAAATACAGTAAATTCATAGATTAAAGTTCGGCAAGTGTTTATATGTTAGTTGACTGACTTTAACATTGTTGTTGATTTATTATTCAACAGATACTACATGATACACCATACATGAGCCAAAATAAATGTTAAGTTCAACGTGATGACTTGCGTACTCTTTCACCGGAGTCTTGGTGCAGATAACCAGTCCTGAGAACAAATTCTCAACAAACTAACTAACTAGGGGGATCACTGTACTTGATACATTACGTTAGCCCCGCCCCTTGGACTGATTATATGACTAAACCATACTAGGAGACCACCTGTAGCCTCTATGCACGTTACATGCCAAGGGCCATGTACCTGTTCACGCCTGCTCTGAGGCATGGAATGCACTAAAATACACTAATACAAAGTGTGTTGTTAGCGCATGCATGTGCCAACTATGACACCAGATCCCCGACAGCACGGCGGCCCGTGCCCACAGGAAGCAGCGATGAGTTTACTTTTAAACAATAGCTGGCAGGCACAGTGCATCGCGAATGCTTCCTGTTGTTTCAAAACAGGCTTGCTTTTAGGAAGAGCTGCTGGAATGCTCATGTTAAAAAAGAAAAAAAAAACAAAAAAACATGTCAACAACATGAGGTAAGAAGAGACACACAGAAGTACCTTGTCGACTTTAAATTCACAAAATAGTGGCTCTGGACCAGAACCATGGCCATGATTTGGTCATTTGATGTGAGCTAGTGCTAACCGTGTCAGGTATTACAGTACATGACTCGTGTCTTGGTATTGAGCAATAATCCACAATAAAAATTGTAACTGCTTGAGACTGGATGAGACATAATGCATTTATAACACACACAATTTGGATTACATATTCAGAATCGACATGTTTCTCACAGTGACTTAAAAACCAGACCCCACAAAAGTTGTGATTACAATTCATTCAGAAACTTGGCAGCTTGAGAGTGGGCGAAAAACTTACAGCTACGGCTTGAATTTCGTAACAATTAAAATCAACTAGATGCTTGCTCTAACATGACATGACATGAATCTACAATTTTAGAGTAAGAGTCACTGAATTAGTTAGCTCGAGAGTGGACGAGAAACATTGCGTAATGGGGTAGCTACTAGCTCTGTCTTTTTTGACGGCGTGCCATGTATCCAAAAGCAAAAGGATTCAAACAATCAGAGGTTTTCGGATGAGAAAGTACATTCAGTCTTTGACCACAGCTAACCCGAACCCCTTGATCGAAATATCATTCAGTAAACAATTTTTTTTGTGGCATAAAAAAGCTTGGAATTCAAAATTCAATCCCAGCTAAAGTATGGTAATGCAAGATGATTTTTCCTAATCATATTTACTGGTAGTTTTTTTTTTTTTTTTTTTTCGCAGTGGACCGGAAGACAACGCCTGAATCGGCTCATTTGATGTTCGTTGGGGGAGCAGAGCGCTTGTTATGGTTTGTTCACGTGCATACAAAAGCGCTCTATGGATGGTGTGAAAGAGGCTTTCTGGCCGCCACACGAATGCAAACAAATAGGGGATCAAGAGGCGTCAAAAGAACCCCTATGAAAAGATGGAGGCGGTAAAAAAAGGAAAAAAAAAATCCTTGCTCTGCTTCTACTGCTTTTCCACAGAGAGGGCTTGAACGCAGCACTGATCACGCTTGGCCCCAATGGAAGGTTGTTGTTATCAGACCCACAATGCACCATGATTGTCACTGACAAATCAAAAGCCCCCTTCAGTGAAGCTCCAGAAATCGAACCCGTTTTCAAAGCTATTTGCCAAAATGGTTCAGTGCTTCATTAGGCGTTTATGAGGAATAGAATTCATTCTAATTGTAGCTGCCCAAGTGTGGTTGAAAAACACTGCAGCGATTGATCGTTCTATCCAAGAAGACTGAAACATCTTGTGTGTCATTCCAAATCTATTGGAATCTTGCGGACAGTTTAAGGGCAATGTTTCTCAACGTTTTAATTGTGAGGAATTTAGGAATCCCATCATTTATGGTTCATAATATCATACAAAGATTTAGAGAATGTGGAGAACTTAAGCCTAACAGTAATAGCCAAGGCCAAAAACCAACATTAGACGCCTGTGACCTTCGAACCTTCAGGCAGCATCGCAGTAAAAACAGACATCACTGCATGGGCAGAAACCATTGTCAGTTAACACACTTTGTGGCTACATCAACAAGTGTAAGTTACTACCACGCAAAGCGAAAGTACATCAAAAACATCCAGAAACGCTGGCGCCTACTCTGGGCCCGAAATGGACAGATCCAAAGTGGAAACATGTGCTATGGTCCAATAAGTCCACATTTCAATTTGCTTTTGAAAATCCTGGATGTTGTGTCCTCTGGTCAAAGGACGAAAACGACAATGCTGATTGCTACCAGGGCAAACTTCATCAAAGTTTTGGAACAACACATGCTGTTATCCAAGCAAGGTCTTTTCCAGGGACATCCTTGTATATTTCAGCAAAATAATGTCAAGCCACAACGTGTATGTGCTACAAAAAAGTGGCTTTGTAGTAAAATTGTGGGGGTACAAGATGACCTGTCTCCCATTGAGAATGTGTGGTGCAAAAACCAACAATGGAGACCCCGGATTGTGAACAACTGAAATTGTACATCAAGCAGGAATGGGAAAGAATTCCATCTACAAAGCTTCAAAAATTGGTGTGCTAAGTTCCCAATCAGTTATTGAATGTTGTCAGAAGGTGATGTAACACAGCGGTGAACATGCCCCTGTCCCAAATTAACTGGAACGTGTTGCAGGAATCAAATTCAAAGTGTGAATGTTTTGGGTTTTTTTAGTTTTTATTAACATTTCACAAAATGTCCCACCTTAGAGTTGTAAATGGAGGGAAGTACCACTTGATCATTTCATAGAGCAGGGGTGTCCAAAGTGGGTCCTCGAGGGCCGCTGTCCTACATGTTTTCCAGGTTTCTTTTCCTGACACACCTGATTCAAATGATCAGCTTATCAGCAAGCTCAGCAGAAACCTGATAACGATCCTAATCATTTGAATCAGGTATGTCTGGAAAAGAAACCTGGAAAACATACAGGACAGTGGCCCTCGGGGCCCGATTTTGGAAACAACTGTCATAGAGCTTTTCCGGTTCTCATAGTGCAGGGGTGGCCAAGTTCGGTCCTCAAGAGCCACAATCCAGCCTGTGTTCAATGTAGCTCTTCAGCCAACACACCTGACTCAAATCAGCGTCTGAGGAGCTAATCATTTGAATCAGGTGTGTTAGCTGAAGGGGCACAATGAAAACAGGTTGGATTGTGGCTCTGGAGGACCAAAGTTGGCCACCAACACCAATACCACCAAAAATTATTTTTTTCAAGTTTAATGAACTGATGAGCCATTGTGTCAAAGGCTTTATAGAACTTTAAGAAGAAATGAAACAGATTATCCTAAAAAAAATGTAATAATCCAAAATGTCCAAAACAACCCTAATGTCATTTGATAAAATAAACCCTGATTGAGTCTCTTCAATATTCAAATTCAAGACAGTTTTCAGTCTTCTCACAAAATACAAGTATTTTCTCATTATTACCAAGCAAATATAATGGACCCCAGTAATCAATCAGAGAATTGCCATTGTTTTATTTGATAATTAAAGTTGTTAAACCCTGGGTCATTATTACAGGAAATCTTTCTTTTTTAATACTTTCAAAAGAGACTTCTGAGAGGAGGGGTGTCAGCTCAGGTTCAAATGATTTGTGAAATGCTGAAACCAATCCATAATTACCTGGTAACTGATTATTTTTAAGAGCATAACAACTTTTACCTCCGCAAGTGTAAGCGTCATTTGATATTTAGTAGTAATATTAACAACTAAAAGATTCAAAAGAGCCTCAGGGGATGCCTGACACAATGTAGAATTATACAAGTTTGCATAAAATTGGAGAAGGAATATTTAGCTATTTAATTGTAGTCCCATCAACATTTAATTTACTTATTTTATTAACATTGGCATGTTGTTTGTCTAAACTAAAAATTAGTGTGAATTGTGTTCCTCTTCTCCAATAAATCTTGCTTTGTAGCTAATAAACTCTCCTTTAGCTTCTTGATAGTATAGATCATCTAACTTAGTTCGAAGAGTAAAAAGCTACAATTTGTTCCTCTCTGTTAAAATATCAAAATGTTTCCAACTTAGCTAAATTAGTACTACATTTTCAAGTTCAAACTTTAAAAGTTCCCTGTTAGAATTAATTATTTTATCTTATTGCATGAAATAGTAGCATCAATTAAACCCTTTTTTTAACTTCCTTATCTGATAGTGAAGAGACATTCAGTTTTCATTATGTTAAGTGATGAACCGATTTCAGAAGAAGACAAATTTGGGCGGCACGGTGTCACATTTTTGTGACAGAATGGGTTTCCTGTAAGTAGATCTGTTCTGAACTGTTTAGTAAAGACAAACGAGGCTTTGCGTTTAGTATTACAGTATTTTGTTAACTTCTAGCAGGAACAGATAAATGGAACAACTCTAAACAGGTGGTAGTAGACAAATGGAAATACAATCAAACTGTGCGAACCTGAAGATAGATGTAACACACTTATCAAGATCATTACTTATATTCTATTTGTCATAAAGCAAAATAGCAGTTTTTCCCTTCCTTTTTCTCTATAATGATGAGAAAATGTTTTGTTGACTATTTTGCAGCAACCATAAAAGTCCTGGGTTGTTTTTTTTTTTTTTTTACTTGAGCCCTGATGTAACAGAACATTAATTGAAAATATGAACTTCACATGAACTCAAGGGTAAACTTTACAGTTATCATATATTTCAGAGTACAAGTCAACCTCGCTTATAAGTCGCCCCACACCCTTTTTTACTTCATTTTGGGTGAATTTTACCAAAAGGCGATGAGTCTACACCTGACTTTAGTAGTTATAGACATAGATCATGACTGTCCAATTATAACACATGGTGTGTGTTATTAAAATGAAATTACCGAACTTTTAGACGCATTTCTTCATTGTATATCGATTTACATACTATTATAGTTATGGGGGGAATGGGGTGGAAACAAGACTAGCGAAAGGCAATGTGCACGTGCACATAGACGCAAATGTGGAAATTACTGTTGCAACAATAAAACAAATAAATAAATGGAAATAAATTTGAAGTTTGTTTTTTTGAAACAGTTGCATATGAATTTGTCAAATAGTCCTGAAAGTCATCATCACTATCCAACACCAAAAAGCTCCTCCCATTTAACTCCCGAACATCCTCTCCTATCTCTTTGTCAATTATTCAAACATCCTTATTACTCTTCCACAGGTAGTCATCTTGGGACCATTCAATTTGTTTGAAATGGAGGTCTTCAGAGATGATTTGCTGACCATCTTACTTTGGATGTTCTTTACCCAAGTGACGACTGTTGTGAGATCAGGGCGTGGAAGGTTGCCCTTCGCTGTATCTCCCATTCATGCTGGCTTGTTCAAGCACACATCCAGGGGCTGAAGGAGACAAGTCAAGCTGTCTTTTCCTTTTCATAATGCGTCAAAGTACGCCAGGAAAATTATCCACTCAGCCTCGTTGTTGACACCAAAAAGACAATAAGGCGGCGCATGAAGAAAGAGTATTTTTATGTCGTTCAGCACAAACGCTCTAAAACGGATGCATGAAATATCGAATTAGAGGTACTGTTTGTAATCATTTTAAGCCTTGTAAATGACATACTACTAATTGAGCATTCAAATTAATGTTACTCAAACACAGATATGTGGACAAAATTGGCCTGTTTTGAGTTATGCAGTTATAAGTCCACCCCCTAATATGGGAGTTAAAAATGAGGGAGGAAAAAAAAATCGACTTGTACTCTGAGAAATATAGTAACGTGGGAAAATCACCAAACTACAACCTCTCTGTTGAAAGCCAGGTTACCCAGCATAACCTATGAATGTATTTTTGAGCAATTTACGAAACCTTTACCACCCACAAAACAGGCCATTTCCCCTTATCTTGGGCTCTTTAAATCTGTCAGGTCCTCTGTGAAGAGCAGCCGCTTGGTCAAAAGGAACATATTTTTCTTTGCCGCTTTCCACAGTGCCTTCTTATGCCAACAAAAGTGAACCTGGTGATGGTATTATGATGCTTCAGATTGTCTTGAAATTTTCCTCCTGCTTAATAAAACACATCAACGCCATTAGGAAACTTTTCTTTTTCTTTAGCTGGTAGCACCTTCTGGCAGACAATGACAATCAAAGCACACACATCCTCCTTTTAACTTCCGCTGGCCTGGACAAATTTAGATTCCTATGTCATCCTTAGCTTTCCAAGTCAGTTGCATATGCAATACGCCTCAAAACAGTCTCCTCATTTGTGTCTGTCTGTTTTTCATTTGTTATTTTATCTCTGAACAGTGTCCACCATTTTTTTAGTGCATCGCTTCCCGAGTTAAATTGGCCAATGTGCAGACAGCAATCATCAGATGTAAGAGAACTTTCTGTAGTTGTAAGGGAGTCCAGAGTAAGCTTCTTGGGAAGCAGAGTTTTACAGGCAGCGGTGGAAATCATTTGTCAACTCTCCAGCGGCCTCCATTCCGTTGCCATAGTCGTGGTCATTAGCAGTAGCAGAGCTTTATCTTCAAGTTCAACAATTCTTTTAAATATTCAACATGATAAAGTAAAGCCGTGGTTCACGGCTTAAAACTCACAAACATTTTATAATTACATTTCGTGCTTACTGCTCAACAAACACATCTTCAAGCCATCTCGGCCTCTTCTCCATGTTAATATCTCCGCGCGAACTGCCAGCAGCCTGACGTGACGTCATTCCAATATGCATGTTGTGATTCGTACCCACAGGCGGCAATCCACAGAGGAGGTTCGTGCAAAGCAGCGTGTAGTGAAGCTACTTAGTCATAGAAGTGAGAGTTGTATTTTTAAGACTTTGCACTCACATGTTTTAGAATCGTATAGCCACAAGAAACAAATTCAAACCCAGAACATTTTGTTTTATCGTCATAAGAAAGAAATGAAACCCGTCGCAATTTTCGTTCGTAGTCACGAGGGAGTATTTAAAACAGACAAATCATTAATCATGATCTAGAGATCCGAATCGTTAATCGCGCAAACGTATTTTTACAGTTATTTCACTCATTTTCGTTTGACATTACTGTATTCCTTTCCGTGTTGCCTTAAGCGACGATATGACATCATAGCATTCCTCACACAAATGACAGTCCTCTCTAGTCGTGAGTTGCCTTCATTGGCCAACTGAAATCAGAGAACCCTCAACACAACTGGTTTAAAGTACAGTACATTAAATTATTATCTATTTGCACTTGTGGTCTTAAGGGACAGGCAGATATCTTAACTGAACGAACGTACAAAATGTAACGTCCCCAGTTTGACTCAACGTGGCCAAGGCAAACTTGCTGATTGTACACGCCCGTTTTGTCTAGTTAGTGAACCCATGGGTACTACTTCACTCGCGGTTATATACTACGTATTGCAATTCAAGAAAGTAATCGGATGACAAAACAAGTTAGCAGCCATGAAGTTGTAAACTGAGGGAAGGAAAAAAAACATTCTAATTTACAGGCGCGATGGCTTCACCTACCTCAGCAGTCCGCAAGGCGGGCGGCTTCCTCAGCGCCAGCTTGAAAGCACTTTCCGTTGCTCCGGTCATTTTCATAACGTCGAATTCCAAAAAGGAGGGAGTTTTCCTTCCTCTGTGAACGATTTTTAAAGTTCGGGTGGAGTCACATCCCCCGCGTTGGAGCTCGTCCTCGCCCGGGCGCGCATGGACGGTGGACTTCTTCAGCTACCCTCCAACCTGGCAGTGAAAACACGCCAACAAAACTCAAAAGGCGTCAGAAAGAGCGTCGTAATCCAGTTAAAAGTGCAACAAAGTTGTTATGGATTCCGCCCGTCCATGTCGATCGCCGCCGCCGCCGCGAGTTCCATTCGAACTGCGAAAATTTTAGTTCCCTCCTCCTGGAGAACGGAGCGAATGTGGTGAGTTGACGACATATGATTGCCAGTAAAGCGGCGCTGCGTTCATGTACACCGGCACCGGGGAGGAAACAGGTGATGATACAGGGCAGCTTCCGCAAAATTAGACATATCTCACAATTTAATAAGTTCCGACAGAGATAAACAAGTTATGTAAAAAAATATAACCTATTCTTACAGTTTCAAACAAAAAGTCCGATTTGTATTAGTAAAGCTTTGACGAGCCAACAGTTTTACGTTGTTCCTTGAAGGCACCACTGACGAGTGATTTTCAGTAGCTGTGTAAAAGTGTAGCAAAATCTGGCAACTATAACTAAAGCTAAAGCGTTCATAAATAACACGATTTTATTACAGCAATTGTAGCACTCATACCGATCAGCAACAAGTTTTGTGTAATCGTGTCATTTTAAAGAAACGGAGTGTTTTGAGTTACTCTCTTGGACACGCCTTGCTCGTCTTATTGCATAACTCGGGCAACGCGTTCGTTTTTCCTAACAATATCTACCGCAGTAGGGCGGCATTAAAAGGTAGTTTTGCCACCGGTTCGTTGCCATGACAACGTAAACTGTAAATCTTAATTGAAATTAAGATGGTATGAATGTGTGTTTATTTTTATATAAACCATTTAATTGCTGTTTTCTGAGAAATATCGGTCAATTCATTATTATTTGAGGAAAATATGACTCAAGGTGGTCTACGCATCGACGGGACTGTAAATGACAAACCAGAAAAAAAAAATGTAACATGCCCACCACTGCTACCATTTGAACAGTACGGTACTGTCTTGCATAGTTGATTGAATTGTAAATACATGGGGGATGTGATTGAAATGTACATGCTTTCTAAAAATCCATAAATCCATGCATATTGATGGTCAGTAGGTAAGGTGCAAGAGCTTGATGATGTCAATACAGTATCTAAAGAGAAAATTTTAAGAAAATCCTCTCATGAAAGGCATTTAACTCCTAAAATGAAAGAACAAAAAAAAAGCAAGAGTTCGTTCAAGCAATTGACAGACTGATTCAGCTCCCACATCACAACAGATGGTGCACCTGCTCCACCTGCTTCACCTGTTTTGTAAGACCCCGGGATACTTGACCTCCGCCATGTGGGCTGGGATCTCAACCCCGACCCAGAGAGGGCACTCCATCCTGGCGTGACCGCAGGGGGTCCGTGAAATAATTTGGGTGTTTGGGAACTGATTACAGTGTCTTTTAGCAGTCACAGATTGGTGCCTTGTTCGGTTTAGTCTTTGTTTTTAGCGCCGCCTCTGGCCGCTGTTGATAGTGCATTGATAGTGCACTGTCTACCAAGTGTGTACATTTCATTTTATTTTATATTAAATTGTGAAAGTTCAACCAGTTTAATATAGTTTTTAAAATTTAACTTTTTTTTTAATTTGTCAAAATGCATTTTATGTATACAATTGCTTGCTCACGAGGCCATGAAGTCATCAAAGCTATTGCTGTTTTGACTAGATAATTGGAAGCAACCATTTGGGGGGAAATTGACCCGCTTTGTTAAGAAGTGTAGGCGTGCAGTTTGCAATTTTTATTTTCTAAACTTCAGTACAGCTGGAAGTAACAACTATGCTTGCTGTCTAATGGAATGTGGTGCAGAATTAAAAGGGCACTTATGACAAATGATTTTTTTGTTTGTTTTGTTTCCGCAAACATTTGCAATGGGGGTCCTTGGAAAATTCGCTTTCTAAAATGGGTCCCACTTTGAGGACACTTGCATTGGACTAGTCTGTTCTTCCATTGTCCACAATATTTGCCCAGTTAATAATTTCATTCCTCTTTATGTATTGTAGTTATTTTTTAATTCAGGTTTTGTTGTATAAAGGCTCTACTTGGCTATACAGCATTTACTTATAATCAAACAAAATCTAGGGAAATCTGTTCCATAACAAACCAGCAAGCAGACCCACATCCCAAAAAAGATGCTTTCAAAGGACGCACGAATCCCGTTAGTGACGGCAAAACTGAGTGAATTTTATTTTTCTGTGTGGGCCCGTTTATGTGACGCTCCAGAGCCGCCGCCGCCGGGCAAGGCAGATTGGTAATGGAAATGAAATCCTCTTTGACTCAGTCATGTTGTATTGAAAATGATGTTTTTCTTGTTGAATACGGTTGATGTCAAACAACGCGTTTTCCTAAAGTGGCACTGTTACATGAGTGGTCTCTCTATGCACGTCTATGTTCAATTTACATCTGCCTTAGTTATGAGCAGAGAACATTAACAAATGGTCAGCAATCTTCAATGATTAGAGATAGTACATAAATTGTGACCACTGTACCAATGTAGCCTAGCTGCGATTTCTGATTTACAATTTTGTCATCTTTTGTAATGTGATTTTGGCGGGGGGATTTATTGTTTGCAGATCTTTTGGAGGGTATCTTATTTGTATGCTGTTGCATTTTGTCTTTGTGATGTTTTTGCTTTTTGTTTGCATGGAAATCGTTTTCATTTTATGTGGAGCTGCTTTCGTCCTTTTGTAATGTTTTTGTGTGTGTGTGTTTTGCTTTTGTTCGCAGATAATTTTCTTTTGTTTTGTTCGTTTGTGATTTTTAGATAATGCTACGTTTCATATTTCTAAATGTGGTTTTGTTTTTGCTGTTAACGTTTTGTCTGCACGCTTTTTGATTCCTAATTTGCAGTTGTGCTTTATCTTTTGGAATGCGTTTGCATTGTTTGCGTGTTTGCATAGTTATTTGTTTATGTGATTTGAACTCCAGGGCCACCATAGTTTGTAACTTTTTTTTTTCAGTTCTCGTTCCAGACAACAAACCAGAAGCTCAAACTCTGTTGAAACGTTTCTATTTGTATTTTGAAAACGAAAATCAAATAACTAGGGTTTTCATTGTTTTAATATGTGCTTCTAAACGCAAATAAGAATGACAAAAAGAGACATGGGGCAGTGATTAGAACGCCCACCTTGAAATTTAGGGTATTCATGGATGAATAAGAGAGACATTGACCGGCTCCCATAGTCTCGAAATGATTTGATTGACTTTGTGTTCGATAAATAATTTTGAAAATACAGCAAATCTAGTCAGGTATTTTAAAAAAACACTTGGTAGAAAAAGAAAAAAAGCTGAAAAAACTCATGCATGTTTATTGAAAATAAAAACATGCTGTTCGCAACGTAATCCTCTAGATGGCCCTCAAGCGCAGGAAACACATTTGGTCTCGAAGAAAAAGAAAACAAAGAAGAAAATCTGTCAACAAGTAACAAGTCTCTCGTGATTTAATGTCGTATTTTTTAAGCGCGGCTTTCAGTCCCAGCCACTATTTTTTATTGTAACAATTGTTAGCCAATGCTAAATTGTGTTGTTAGCGTCTTTTAGCTAGTTGCGGGTACCATGTTTTATTTTCCCTAGCAAAGATGAGCGACGACGAAGCTTCGGTCCGCAAGGACGCCTCCAAAGCCATCTTGCTCACCAAAGACGGCCAGCGCTACATCGTGGGCGACAGCCGATCGGTGGACAGTCACAACGTGATCACGCTCATCCCCATGGAAGCCGCCGATCTCATGGACATGGACGACGCCGACGAAGAGAGCGACGTCTTGGACGCGTCCGAGCCGCGCGACGGCGCCGCCAGCCCGGAGGAGCTGATCGACGACGAGGTGTCGGAGGGAGACTGCGCCGCGCCCAAGCAGTGTACCTACGACGGCTGCACCGAGACCACCACGCAAGTAGCCAAGCAGCGCAAGCCGTGGATGTGCAAGAAGCACCGCAACAAGATGTACAAGGACAAGTACAAGAAGAAAAAGAGCGATCAGGCCATGTCCACCAACAAAATTGACGTAAGCGTGCACGCAATAGCGACAATGGGCATCCGCATATGCGCGTTTATGACTAACTCATGTCTCTTCTTTGGCTTAAGGACAACTGCGATGAGCGCCCCGTATCCGTCAACAAGCAGCGTTTGGGGGCAATGGGGGACCGGCCAGCCAGACCCTCCCTCATTGAGCAGGTGCTCAACCAGAAAAGGCTGGTAAGTCACCCCCGGACACACACTATACCTGCACTGTAATGCAGCCATTCCCAAAGTGTTTTATTAATTTCAAATTAACAGCAAATTAATTGGAATATGGAACACATTATTGCTCGAGTGAATTTCACTGTGAGCACATAAAAAAGGGTTAGAATGACTGCCGTAACGTGTTATCATATAAACGTTGTAAAGGTATTCAGACGCAGAAAAATATAGTAGTTTGCTCCTCTCTCTATGTCCACCAGTCACTGCTGAGGAGTCCCGAGGTGATCCATTTCCTGCAGCAGCAGCAGCATCTCCTGGCCGTGCAGAGTCGAAGCCTGGCGTTACAGCACAACTTAAGCGGATGCTGATTGGCCATGCAAACACTACGAATAGTCAGCCTTTTTTATTTATCCATAATTACAGTTATTTATTTTATTTTGTTTTGACTGATGTTAAAAGGATACATTGTTCAGTCATTTGTCACATAACAAAAACAAGAAAATGTGTTTTAAGTGAAGTTAGAAAATTTAAAAAGTAATTTTTTTTTAAGTTGCACTAAAAATGAAAGGAACAAAAAAAAGGTGTTCTGTAACTAGCTCCATTACGATCCCTGTAGACTGAAATAAAAACATTTGAATTATTGAAATTCTTGATTCATATAGCACATATTTGTGTTTACATACATAGGTTCACCATAAACCAGTTGCTCTCAAATGGGGCTTTTGAGAGGGTACATGAAAGCTTCAACCAATCTAATTATGCATTTAATACAGTGATAGGGAACTGTACATCTTTAGAAATAAAGTGTGAATTCAATGTAACATGAAGTAACTCCGTAAAATTTTGAAAACACTGCCTTTTTTAGTCAGGAATGGCACAGAACTCCGTTTTAAGTTTTTCTTTCATCCCAATTTGTTTTCCATTAAGCAAAACATTTCACAAGGAGAAATCAACTGAAAAAAAAATCTTGAGAACCTCTGGCATAAGAGCATTCATCAGGTCACTTTCGGTAATTAGATCTTTAATCAATAAGATTTTTACTTTAAGGATTCATTTACTTTAATCAACAAGTAAAAACCTCAATTTCTGTGAATAAACTGGATCAAATCTCATTTTACCTTTGGAAAAAAAAAGTTTAATATCCATAAGAACAAATATTGGTCAGTATATTAAAATAATGTTTAAAAACAAATCACACACACAAGGAAGCGCTACATGGTCTGAGTGCCATGGGGACGCACGATACAACTACACAAAGCTTTAAAGAAGCCAATTAAAGTCAAGTCTCATGGTAAACAAAGGACCACATCCAGGAGGAGCTTTGCTCTCATCCTGACACACCCTTCAGCTGCCAGCCTACTATGATACGGATGAAATGGGATTGTGCGGGGAGCCCATTTGAGTGAGGACCTTGTCCAGCCATTGCAGGGGCCCATGTAGGTGCACCTCAATCCAGCAGGGGGTGCTGGTCACATCCTGGCGGTGATACTCAGCCCCCCAACCCTAGAATAAGATGGGAGCACAATTGTAATACTGTACTGTATAGGACAAAAATGACAGACTTAGTACCAGTAGATTTTGTTGTTGTAATTGTCGCTTGGCTTTAACCTTGTTAAATCTTCAACATTTCTGAGGAATGGTTCAAATGCAATATACAGTGGATCCCCGGTTTATGGCGTCCCTGTCTTACGTTTTTTTTTCTTCATCTTACGATGTGGACCTTGATGTTTTTTTGCCTCCTCTTTACGCCATTTTTTTCATCTTACAACACCTCAAACATGGTGGTCACTTTGTGTGCGTGACTCTGCGAGTCACTTTGCGTTCATATGTCTATACACGCGTCACTGCTTACATCACTAATATGCTGGTCTGCTATTGGTCGCCGTCACGACTTCCTAAGATCCTGGTCTACTATTAGTTGGCGTCCCGGAGGCACTAAGAAGCTGGTCTGCTATTGGTCGGCATCACTCATTCCAAAATGGCGGATTGTTAAAAGCTCTGTTCTCCTGTGAGTGCTTACATCAACGTATTTCTAGTGCATCTTAGTGCTTAATTCAAACGTGAATTGGTTAGCCATGGGTCCCAAGATTGCTAGTGACGTTAAAGAGAGAAGTAAGAAGATGATTTATATGGAAACAAAGCTAGAGATAATGAAGAAACACGAAGAAGACTAAGTTAGCCTAGCCTAGGCTAGGCTACCCTCACTATGGAATATGGCCATAACCAACTCACTCAAAGGTAAATGCATTCTTTCTATATTTTTTACTTATATTATTTAATTGTATACATGTATATTATATATAATTAGCAGTCATTGAGGTTGTTGGTGTAAGTCTTACTTTGACGAAGCTCATGCGAATGGTGCACATCTTGGTGAGTTCGTAGACCACCTCAAAGCCATGGTTGACAGACTGGGCCAGCAGCTGCGCAAAGAGCTGGTTGTTGAAGATCTTCAGGCTGCAGCCGCTGGGGATCTTACACACGGTGGTGGCGTGGAAGCCGTGCTGGAAGTTGCAGTTACGGCTCTGCACAAACACGCTGCTGTCGCTCAGGCACTCGGCGTACACCTCGCCGCCCACGTAGTACAAGTGCAAACCTGGTATATTCAAGGAAGGGCATTGATTTATGGTCTCCCACGATGCGTGTTCAAAAACTGTCAAGGCTCAATGGCTAGCGTGATTAAAAAGGTAAACAAACTCTTTTAAATTCTTTTACATCTAAAAATATTTTTTTAAAAAGTGACACCATCTTAGAACATGAAAATGTTTATATTATTTTAAAATCAAAAATTACATATTGTATCATTCAAATTAATGTTGTAATTCTAAATTTAAAAAAAGATACATTAATAAGCAAATTTAACAAACGTATAAAATTTACATTCAAAATACTGTCACAAATTCTAAACTTTTAAATAAAAAAATATTTTTAAAAAGTGTCACATCATAATTTGATGATTTTAAAATGAGAAGTTATACCTTGTATTTCATATTTTTGAGACAATTTTCTATCACAAAATTCATTAATATATATTGTTTTAATTCTAATTTTATGAAATCACGTTGCAACTTTTCACGCAATTTTATTAAAAGTTATAAAAGGTGAGATATATTTACAAACTCTAGTTTGAAAACCAAGAAATTTATCAAGCTGTCTTTCGTTCTTCAGTTTTATTTCAAAAGTTCAGCCCCTGTTCAACTTTATTATACTTTGAGCGACCTATTCTGTCATTTGTACAATTTTTGGTACTGCATCAGATGTAACTTAACATTAGCGCTGTTGTATATATATTTTTTTTGAACCCTTCAAATTCCCTTAAAAAAAAAGAGCAAAACAAAGCAATAACATGAACCTTTCCCGATGTGTCGCCGCGTGTGCTCAATGGTGGAGTTACGGTTGACGTTGGACAGCAGGCCGAGACAGAAGCGGTTCTTGTTGTTGGAAGGGTCTGTGAAACCGTCCACCAGCACGCTGCGTGACGATGCATGGAACGTTTCTCCCACCCGGTTGTTCAGCTCGTAGTAGGCGATGGAGCACCAGTACTCGGGTTCCTCGTAGCACACGGGACGCAAGTCTGGAGAAAGACAGAAATGTAAACTAGAGGTACGTGTGGCGCGTTCAAATGTAGTTGGATATTTCAAACTTAGACAGGCCAAACAAGGCCAAAGAATGTGGCCTTTCTATCAATCTATAAATGCTGACAAAAATGACAGGGGTAAAATGACTTTACTTTTTTTTTTTTATGTTTAAATAAAAAGAAAATACACTTCATTATCTCCATTTGTCATATTGGAGTACACTATGGCGATTCTTTGCACATCCATAGATTGAAGCAGAAATGGTTGTCATTCAGATCATTTTATTTATATCCACTCACTTTAACACAGATTAACACAGATAAAAATTATCTAAAAAATGAAATAGATATTTTTCAATCATTGATAATATATCGGGGGAGGCTTGATTACTCGATTGATAGAATAATCCATTTTTAAAAGATTCAATACTGATCGTCCTACTTGCCTCTATGTGGAGCAGAAAAGGTGAGCTTGGTGGTTTCCGTTGTGTTGCCAGGCTTCACGTCCTCCTGGGGGCTTGACTCCATCATGCTGTACGGTGGAGGTGGAGTCTCTAATGGGGGGGGGCAAATGCATTAGGAAATAATAACGACGACAACTTTAAAAAAACAACTTGACACTTGACACTTGTATCGTGGGTGATGGGCAGGGGGTAGAGGAGGTAATGCTCAGGGTTGCAGGGAGAATTGGCAGCCGTTCATCATTCTCTGGCGCACTGTGCGTTGTTAAAGAAAAGAACATTTGTGGCCAAAATGAGGATGTTTGTGCCTGTTTGAACTCCTTACGAGATCACTGGACCTTGGAAGAAAAGCTTTTACTGAAGGTTTTATTGAACAAATTTCATACACTTTATATTTATGTACGTACTGTACAATACCATGGCAAGGGGGCTGCAAATCCTACTTTGCGGGATTCACTTATCGCAGGGTTTTTCCCATCCCCATTAACAGTAAAACACAAGGAAGCACCGTACCTTGGAATTCCACAGACAAATAGCAAAAATGGGGAGGCAGGCCGGAGGGTAGCCACAGCCAAATACCCAAGGAGGATAAGGCAGATCCTGAACAGTCAGCTTTAACGGCAAGAATAAGATCCAAGCCACTAAGACCTTCGCTTTTGCCAGTAATCAGATACCCTTCTGGCATAATTCCCTGGCCACTGGAAGCAATGCAAGCCACTGATGTCAAGACAAAGAAACCCCTTACAATGCACAGGGCTCCACCCCAAGTTCAGCACCCTGAGGCTGTACACGAAGCAGAAAGAGGGGGCAGTTGATTAGTGGAATAGTCAAAGGCACTATCCAGGAGGAAACAACAGGCATCCAAGAATACAACAACAAGATGACCACCACAGATGACTTATTCAGCGAATGCCCCGGAAACAGCAGTTCAGTGAAATGAAGGAGCCAGATGGACGGTCATAGAAAAACGATGGCATGCACCACCGTCAAGTTGAAGGAGTGGCTGACCAAGAAAAATGTGCCAGTGGCTGGACTAAAAGACAGCAAGGAGACCTAAACATGGCAGCACAAAGAGCAGGCCACAGACAAAATCAATAGAGGCCGAGTTTACCATAAAATGGAGAAAATCCAGGCCAAGATCCTGTGGGACTTCCAGATCCAGACTCACAAACTGGTGGTTACCTCCAAGCTAGATAGATTGCTCTAGCAAATACTAGGAACAACATCTGACATCTCTCTGTAGAAGAGTGCACAAGGAACAGCTAAAATCCGGTGCGAAACCCTCAAGCTCTGCCTCTGGTAGAAGGCCCAAGCTTAAAAATATAAGCACACTCTCCATTAATGCATATACGTACTGTAGGTGACAGCAGGCACATTGCATCACGTAAACACTGTGTCGTCTGACATTTCGGCATCATGTCAAAAATTGTTCCTGCGCCTCGATTGACGCAACACACTTTCAAAACAACGCGTGACCATGCGTGCGAGCAGCACGGTAGAAGTCCGCGGTAGTATAGCGAAGCCTTAATAGCATATTTAAAATGACTCTACTTGTAAGATATAACATACACACGATCTCAAAAAAAGATCACAATTCGGGATTCAAACATGGCAGGTAGATTACCTGCAATGTGGTATGGGCTACTCGGCTCGGTGGAGCTGCCAGGAGAGTCAGGGTAGCCCTGCGAGGCTGGCGAACGCCCGTGTGATGAGCAGGATGGCGACGAGGACGGAAAGGAAGATGAGGAGCCCGGTAGCGGCGGGAAAGACTCCGGGTAGGTGGCGTTCTGCGGCATCAGGGGTTCATTGTGCAGCGAGGCGTTGCGGAACTTGGCCAGTAGGCTGTGCTGTGGGTTGAACTCGCTGTGGCGTGGCACCAGTACAGGTGGCAGGACTGACGAGGAAAAAAAGCTCTAAGAGAATAGTACCCGAGGCTTCGAGCTTAATATCTTCAACTAGAGATATATCCACAGCGGCCCATTTAGAGAGCTTTACTCTTACCTGGTGTTTCAACACGTCGGTAGTGGTATGGATTGACGCAAATGTCCTTCTGCTTGGAGCCGAAGGGAAACTCGCAGCAGTCGAGTGCCTTGAGCTCATGGTGCGACTGCAGGTCTGGCCAGCGCCACACCCGGCAGTAGATAACATGTGGCAGGCCTTTCCGGTGCGACACCTGCAGCCTTCCGTCTAGTGAGCGGGGGATGGTCACGCACTTGCCTAATAAGGGGTAAATGATGATGACAACATGAGGATGAGGGTGTCACTTCCTGTTTAGACACAAAGTTACACAATCGACTGAGATCAAACACACAAAAACGTTTGCCTTGACAAAAAAATTGCATCATTTACAGATTTTATGACATGGGAGCGATGAATTAACCAGGGGTCTTTAATCAATCAGCACTGTGTTCTCTACCACTCAGCACTTTAGATTTTAACAAATAGTCTACAGCTCTAAATTTGGATTTTATGGCATCATATTGTCAAATTAGTTAAAGACCATAAATCTATGAGACATTCCTTGGTGATTATGTCAATATTCTCTGCCTCGCTACATATTAATTTTATGAACTGTTGTCAAAAATAAGCTTTATTCGAGCTATTGTATTGGTCAGGGGCCATAAATCTAACAACATATGCCATACTGTATTAAAGTACTGTCACATTTTCAACATTTACTACTTAATGTAAAAATAAATCAAACAACAGAGCAGTGCATGTACTTGCAGGCATAAATCATCAAGGGCAAAAATATCAACTGTCATTTTTCTTTACTTCCAAAAAGATGATCCTCCATCTCACTGCATGTGGATTTTCTGACTTCCTTTTGTGAAATGATGAAATGTAATGATTTTATTGTGGAGACATAATTCAATCAGAGGCCATAAAACTATCAACAGAATACATTCTGAAGGAAGTGCTACTGTCTACAGTTTTTTCCCCAACCTCTTTCGTTTGGTGTGTCAAATGCGGTGTCCACTCACTGGGTTGTCCAGGGCAGCTGAGGGCTCGCTCCAGCTCCTCCATGGCTCCTTTTTTCTTCTTGAGCTTCTTCACCAGGGAGTCCACAGCCTTCTCTGCCCACTTTTCCTCCTCGTCGCCCTGCTTCCAGCCCAGCAGACGCTTCACCGCCGGGCTGGTGAAGGAGAAGAGTGACGTGATGGACGTGGATGAGTTCATGGTCCCTTTTTGTTCCCGATGCCTGGGATCTAAATGCTCCTGGTCCTGGTTTGCATCATCTGTTGAGAGAAGTGAGAAGATAACTGTTTGTACATGTACATTTATTATGTTAAGAGTTTCAAAAAAGAAGCTGTCACGATTCTCTGTCCGGGCGGGTCACCTCTGCTGGCGATTCGCAATATAACTGGTGTGAATGTGGACCCCAAAGTAGAATTGGCTAAGCACTTCTTATGCTAACATTGAGCCAACAAGTACAAGTCAAAATAAAACAGTGAAGGAAAATCAAATACATATACTGTACCTAGTTATAGCTATAGCATACACAGCTGCAGCAGACATATATTCGCATACACATAAGTACATGGTAACATATACAGGAATCCGTAGTTTTTCACGCTCAGGAGTTGTATCTACCCCTGCCCTCATTGGGCGATGGTCACGCCGGGAACCAATCACGTGTCTTGTAGGAGTGCACATCTCCCTCATGAAACTCACACTCACTGTTGGGTGGACGGGAAGGAAGAGCAGGAAAGAGCAACGCTGCACTGGAGCATTGTAAATGTCTTAAGTAGATTTCTTTTGTAATAAACTGGAACTTCAAGTATAAACTCTGATTGTTATCATGTTTGGTCGGCTACAGGCCTCACTCTAATTAGAATTCTGGATGTCACTAATGTAACCGTGAGACTACAGCCAAAGTGATGGGAACGGGAAAGGACAACAGTACAGTTAGTGTGCTGTATAAGGTTTAATAATTTAAGATGTAATTAAATATGTGTATTGCAGTAGTTGGACGTCCGAGGAGTGCCTGTGGCAATTTAAAAAAAATATAAATTTGTGATGCACTGATAGGGGAGGTGGTGAAATAGCGAGGGATCACTGTATTGCTTAGTTTGTAAACGTTTTCTTGCTTGCCATTCAATGCAGATGTGTGTATCATTTTTTTCTACACAAGAGACAAAACAAAACACTAGTTCAGCCCATCAATTGGTGTTCAGTAGTATGCTTGAATTGTGGCACTGAAGTTCTCAAAAACAAACTGATCAAATTTATACACTCAATTTAAAGATGAAAAAACAAGAGAAATGCTTAGGATTTGTCCAAAAATAACTCGTCTGCCTCACAGTTCAGAGTTCGCAGAGTTGCTTTTGGCTCTGGCCTCCCCCTGTGTAGTGTGTGCATGTTCTCCCCATGCCTTCGTGGGTTTAACCCTGTGATTCTCTGGCAACCAGTTCAGTACATATGCACCAGTATGTACCCCGTCTACTGTCCAGAGAAGGTTTGGATAAGCACCAGTGTGCCCGCGACCCTCATGATGATGCTAACATTTCCATTTAACTTTTTGTTTAAGTCACTGCCATGCAAGTGTGAAAACACATTGATAAATGATAACAAACACTCACCCTTTTGACCAGCTCCGTATTCCAGGATGAATGTGCTGATATATACAGTATATTTTTTTAGAAATACCTTTGTGTCCAAAATGTGCTGTCAAGTTCTGTTTGATAAGAGAGAGGTGAGAAGATGCTAGTGATGAGGAGAAAGAAGGTTTTCTAGGCAAGAGGAGGAGGAGGAAGTTCCTCTTGTGGCGCCTCTCTTTCTCTTGTGAAGACGCCCAGGAGCCAAACTGTCTGGCCACAACACATCACAGGACAGGAGGAGGAGGAGGAGGGGTTTGTGTGTGTGCATGATTGCAATGTGTGTTTTTGGAGGGTGTGTGTTTATTTTTCTGCTTGTCCATCCATCGTGCGCTCACTATAATGCGCATCACACCGGAAGTGAGCAGGTCACACAATATTCCATGATGACTTACACCCCCCCCACCCCCTTTTTTTTTAATTGTGCAAACTATAGTATACACACAACTGCTTTATGGAGGCCGGCGTCACACAGTCTGCCGGCTCAGATAGTCCAATTACCTAATGCTTTATCACCAAGAACCCTTCTTCCTCACGCCCACTCCTCAGCTAAAAGTAAACAAGCCAGATTCCTCTCACTATAACAGAAAGCAACGCGCACATACACAAACTGTCAGTCGTCAACAACACGCACGAGGTTATTTCAACTAATTGTGACATCATTGTCTTCATTAAAAGCTAAACACAAGTGACATTGAAAGCAAAAGTCCCGCAAACTGTTATTTAAACAAAACGTCTCAACTTTAAATGATTAGAATGTGAATAATAGTACTCACAGAGTTATAAATGATGTCTCACCTCCACGTTGACTGAAGTAAACAGTCCATATGGTGCGCCGACACTAAAGCCAGTGAGAAGGTGCACGTTTAGCTTGTGTGGACTCTCACTCGAGTGAGGGGGGCGTGTCCGTTGCACTTATTTCAAAATAAAAGTGTAAAAAAAATCACTAACATAGCCTTATTATCACCCAACTTGGGCTGACTGAACATGTCATCAAATATGAATATATTTTTACTTTCAATTGTTCAGTGACATCAGCCTTATCCATACATATATACTTTTTTTTTTTTTTTTGGGGGGGGGGGGGCAATGTCTCCTTTATGTACAAAAATTGTAAAAATGCGGTGTTAGCAAAAGTAACTACGCTGTATATTTATATAATATTGAAATTCAAATAGGACTATTTTGTATGTCATAATTACAGTATTATGACTTTTGAAGAGTTTTGCATTATGGGAGTTCAGGCTAAGCCAATCAACAAAGTCAGTGAAAGGCTTACAAATGGCATAAGTTGATCGCTATTGCCACCCAGTGGTTTTGAGGGGTCAACTGTTTGCGAGTTGTCGTTGAAATAATTAATGCAAAAATTGGGGAATATGCATGACAAAACATCAGGTGTTCAAAAAGTCCAAAATTGACAATATTTCCCATTTTTAATGGCAGTAAATGAGCCTGACATGGGCTAAATTTGACATCTGCAGGATGTACCTCAACCTACCGTTTGCAAGCATTTACATAGGACGGCATACTGAAAATCTTCACACATCAAAAACATCAAAAAGCCCGAGTTGGGTCAAAATTTCCCTCAGGGGTTAAACAAGGATTGATTAGGGAAAATTGACCAGTCAATTGTTAAAAATTCACCCAAAAAATGACCTATCAAATGTGCATTTAACCCTTGATCATTATTTTGATCCTTTTTGGGTCATTTTCTTCTTCATCACTCTTACAGTATTTTAGCCAAGGGATGGCCCACGCCTGGTAGTGTGATAACTAAGTGGTCGTGCCATCTTGAAATCTCTCATGTTGTCATTATCTAGGTGAATTTCAGCTCCCTCATGTCTTCTTTCAATGCTTTGCATTTGATGTGAGATGCGTTTGATATGGAGCTCAGGATTGGATTAAATACTACACAAGGGTTGAATAACCAAGTTAACTGTGGATTTCTGAAAAAGTGAATGTCACAAACTTGCAATAAGGCTTCTTTAGGCAACTTGAAGTTTCAAAAGAACAATTTTGACATGCAAATGAAGCACCAGCATGCAAAAACTAAAAGTTCAGCAAAGTTCAGCAAAAACTAAAAGTTCAGTGTACAATGTTGAAATAGCAAAATAATTTTCACTTGATTTGTGGTGCATATTTGCTACATATCCGCATAAATATGATGAAATCTTTCATTTGTAACATTGGCAATTTAATATCTGATTAAATATGAGTTTTTGGTGGCTATACGGTATTTCTAACTTGGAAGTAAAGGAAGTATACGAATTGCACCTGTAAAGAATACAGAGCATTTTAAGGTAATCATGAACATTCAGCTGGACTTGCCTTTATTTTTCTCCACAGTAACTTAATCAGGACGTGCGTGAAGGTTATTAAAACTTAAAACGTACTTATGCTTTGCACTTTCGTGACAAATATCTCTTGTTGTGAAGAGCACACGGAACCGCCCCCGGTGGTAATGCGGCTGTCTTGTCCGGCCCGCTGGAGTCTGCTAGATCTCCTGCAGGCTCCAGCTGGAGCGCCACACATCAGCCACGACGGCGTCAGACTGGCTGGAACCGCAGCACCGGCGCTCCAGATCCCTCCGCCTGCTTCCCACCTGACCATCATGTTTTAACGTGTGCGCTTAGAGTCAGTGAACGCGTCATACTTTCGAACTTAATAAATTCAACAATCAAATTAACGTACATTGTCAAAAATATATAAACTCTACAAATACACGCAGGGCATACATTTGGTGTTACGCTCTATGTTAGTGGCAAGTTAATTACCTTAAGTGGAGGCGCTGGAATGGCATGCGGAGGGATACAGGACAACGCCGCGCTACGGTTTGGTCCGGTTAATGACGCAAGCCTGGCTGGCGACGCTCAGTCTGCAAGTTTGACATTTTCACAGTTTATAGCAACTGCCGCGAAACGTCACCCCGCTGCTGCAAGGACAGGAGGGGAGAGCATCCCATCCCCTTTTGTTTTGCTCAGCTTTTCGTCTGGCACGGCAGAGGACTTTCCGCCGTCCCCCCGCTTCACAAAGATGCTCTCCGTCGGCATCGCGTCGCGACCTCAGGTCCGCGTTGAAAGATGCATTCAAGTCTTTCAAAAAAGTTTACAAACTGAACTGTAGATTCTGTATCAGAATAGCGCGGTACTGTTGAACCCAACTGCACGGATACAGATGTTTAAATGAATCGTTTATTTGACTATTATGAAGGTTTTTGAAAACAATTCAGCAGTGACAATAGAGAGGGAAGTTATTTTTGGTGGTTATGTTTTCGGGGCTGCTAATTCAGAGTCCATATATTGACTTTCTCTTGCCCGCAAATCTATTTTAAAATAAGAAAACAAAGTTTGTTATTGCCTTTCAGTACAAATGTACTGATGATTTGAATGTTGGGCAAGTTACTTCAAAAATTTTAAAGTAATTGGTTACATTACTATATACCGTATTTGAAATGAAAGGCATTGCCGCTACTGTTGCATTGCTTTCATATTACTCTCACCACCATCACTTGAAATTTGCATTTGCCATTCTAAATGTTGCTCATTACGCTCATGACACATTCAGTGGAAGGTTCCCTTATGCCTAAAACCTGTACAATTCATTTAATCTGTATTGTATTGCAAAACTTTTAAGACAAGACACATTTTAATCCCTTTATTTACTTAGCTTCACAGCATAGTGATGCATTGTTTATGCTTTAGGCAGAAACAGTGAGTGCATTTCACAATTTCAATGTTAATACTGAAACTCAAGTTCAGTAGGCTCGGGTAGGGACAGACGTTTCAGAATTAGATGGTTTCGGTGGGGCTAACGCTAGTAGCTAGCCTACCTCATCATTATTGTGTTTAATTAACTGCTTAACATGAGCTTTGTATGTTTCATCTTGATACACATTGACCACAACTATTTATAGACTATAGCGATTGTATCATGAAAATTTGCGTTGACTTGACATTATTGCTAGTTGCAACAGAGATCCGCAGACAAGGTTTTGAAATGATGGCGAATCCACTGTGAAAAGTGCCAGCATATCTTCTACATACAAGTCTCCTAAACTTTTGAGGTCAAAGCGGCATCCCTGATTGAGAGAACGATCATTTTGTTGTCTGCTGCTGCCGCAATCATCTCTGCTGTAGCAGATAGCAATAATAGGAAGTAAACATTTTCTCTAGACTTTTCTCCTCCGATCTCACTGTGTTTATGCCGACTTTGGAGCAGGTGCTGAATTTACGATCGTCCGAAGCTATAACAAAACATGTCCGCCTCCGGAAAAGTGCCATTGAATAACCTATTGAACATAAAATTCATTTTATGAACGTATACAGTATTTCCCTAAAACATTTAATTAAACTATTTTTTAGGTGTTTTTTTGTTTAAAATTTCAAAAGAACCCACAGGGGTACTCGTACCCCCATTTGAGAATCACATTTCCTAGAAAAATAAAAGCCATTAGACAGCCAAAACCCTTAAAATATATCTATTTAAGGATATCAATATTGCTTTTTTTTGTTGTTATTTTAATTTGAAATATTAGGCAGCCATTAACCTCCGACTTTTCCACGTGACTCTCAGAGTGGACAGCCCTGGTCTAAATCATGAAAATGTACATTTGTTCCTGTTCCTACCTTATTTGCGCATATAATTGGTGAAAAATGCACCTGTTGAGGTGTGATAGGTCATTGGGAAAATTTTGAAAAAGTAAAATCATACACAGGATAAGAGTGTGCCTTGAAATTGATGCAAGATTTGCATAAGCATTCTTGAAAGGTTCATCATTAATCATTGGTTTATTGAGTCTTTTGAATATATCTGCTATTCATTTACTTAATTATTTTAAATTATTTTTTAATTTAAAATCTCAATTACAGCTCTTACTGTGTGAATAAAATAATGAACTGTGTAAATCCCTATAATAATAAATTAAGATTAGAACAGTGCAAGCGTCACAATACCAATTTTGCATTATAAGAAAAAACATGACTCAATGACAAATGAGTTTGTGGGTGAATGTTTATTTTTAATTTTCATTAGTAGCACCACTGGATCTCAAGCCTCTTAAAACTTAACAACACAACCCTCGCAGGTCCTTCTTTAGGCCGTGGTACTAAGTTTTGACAACACACATTTGGCCCCCTTAGACGTCCTGGTTTGCAATGAGTCCAACCATCCAAAATGGAAGGTGCCAACGCTTTATTGTCATTCAATAAAATGGAAGATGATGAAGTTGGTTAGGGCTACATGCGACGTTTAAATTGTACGTCTACATACAAAGACACCAAGTAAGATAAATAGGACGCGAGGTCACTTATCGGTGTCCTTCTCGTCTGCCCACTCGGTCTCGGGGAATGATGCGCAGCTCCGAGCCGTGCTTGAGGAACACGTTGCCTGCGGGCACATGGGAGACAAATGCGATGACTGCAAAAGTGTGACCTCAGTCCGGATTTGTTTGTTGGCGCCATCTCTGGTCATTGTTGATAGTACATTTTGTGGGAGCAGTTGCTGTCAGTGCGCATGCGTTGTTCCTTCTCTTCTGGCTCAAGAGTGAGTTGTTTTCTTCATATCAATCATGTTGTCATTTTTGCTAATATGACCAACATTAGTCTGTTGTCGGCCCAACTTGCGACTGCAGGTAACGTGCTAGCTAATTATAGTTTTTATCTTCAGCATGTTACATACTGTTGCCTTGTATGTGTGTAGCTCGTTAGCGTTTTCGTTTGTCCTAGGTATTTCCATTTGTCCGCATGTGCAAATGTTTCGCATTGATAATCATACTCATTTGCATCTAATTACATTTTGTATTGAAAAGAAAACAATTTGTAATTCTGTTATTTGATTGATTTAATCTGCGCAATTAGTGCACGTTTAGGAAGATATTGAATTTTTGCATATGAGACTTAATGTTCTTTTCTTGACAGTTTTGCAATATAAATGAGTGAGAGCTGTACTAGTGACACAACTAAATCAAAGAAGAGTTACATTCATTTGCTGTTGGCTAATTGTCTACCTGGATAGAAGTCATTGGAACATCTAGGAAGGACAGAAAAATATATATCTATGTTCCTTTCTTTTGATATTAAATTGTGAAAGTATTCATGACTCTACAATAAAGCAACATACTTTTTAAAATGTAATTTTTAAATTTGTCAAGATGTGTTTTGTGTCTATACTGTAATTGCTTGCTAACAAGGCGATGAAGCCAGTAAAACTAAAGCGGCATTTTAGTATTTTATGTTTTTGACTAAATAATAGGCAGCATCCTTTTGGGGGAACTTGATCCTGTTTGTTTTAAGGAGGCGTGCAATTTGCAGTTTTTTTTCTAAACCTCAGTATATCTGAAAAGTAACAAATAGTCACATTAAACATGGTCCACTTGGACTCACTGTTAAGTTGGATGTTACTGAATAAAAAGGGTACTTAGGTTGACTTAAATGATTCTTTTTGTTTGTTTTGTTTCCACAAATGGGGGTTCTTGGAAAATGTGCGTTCTAAAAGAGAAGTTTGAGAACCCCTGCTGTAGACTGCAAAAGCATTTGTCACAATATGCATTTGTTTGAAATGTAACAAAGGAAAGTAGAACAAAATGTAAACATGTAATTTCTCACATTTTGAGGGGAGCATATAACTGATAAATGAATAAACATCCCAGTTCACCTGCTGTCTGTGCGGGGTTGATTCCTATTCCATCTGTTAGGAAAGAACATAATGTATTAATGAAAACATGCTGTAATGAAATTAAGGAGACAGATTTCAAATACAATGAGGCCAAGTCAGCAACAACCCAAAGAGGCAACATGGGTCTCTCTACCCACAGAGTTTCAATTCTCATATCTGGCAGGATTCCTCCCACGTCCCGTAGGCAGGGGGCACTGAGTCCAAGTGGCCCATGTTCAACGTGATATCAAGACAAGGTTAGAACTCACCATTGGTGATGATGGCGCTGGTAGCTGACGGCACTTTGAACTGCAAAGAAAGTCAAATGGAAATGACATGAAGACATAACATTTTTAAACCTGCTTATTACAAGACATCCACTGCAGACCGATACACAATAGCCAAAACTACAAAACATAGACACATCTTTCTTAAAATATTTTACCAATCTCATACGTTTTGAACACATTTAAATGA
This sequence comes from Hippichthys cyanospilos, assembly GCF_059441005.1. NCBI lineage: Eukaryota > Metazoa > Chordata > Actinopteri > Syngnathiformes > Syngnathidae > Hippichthys > Hippichthys cyanospilos. The sequence goes on along the minus strand of NC_142386.1, from coordinate 12,389,536 downwards.
AAGGACACTTTAACACAGTCAATGTATTTGAACAAAAAAAAAATACCAACAAAAAACCCAGTTTGACAGATAATATAAAATCTAGTTCTAGAATTCTTGCATATTTTGGCTGCTTGTATCCAGGATCTTGTTCTTTTGGTCACAACCCATAGCTCGAGACCATAAGTCAGGCAAGGAACGTAAATTGACCTTCTTCATGACAAACCAATACAGAGTCCTCGTCACAGCACACACCGCACCGATTTGCTTGTTGATCTTCCACTCAGACATATAAGTTCAATGTAATGGTCTGCAACTAGTCCAGAGCTCAAACCAATTGAAAATGTGGTGTAAGTTGAAGAAAATGGTCAATGGCAAGGCTCAAACCTGCAAAGCTAATATGGCATCACACAAAGTTGGAGCCAGATTGAAGAAGAGTACCAAATCCATCCATGCCTCAGGCTGACATCTGTTAGTAAAGCCAGAAGTGGTGCAAGTCTTGAGTCTTCTTTTGGTGATGATTCCCTATTTTTTTCCCCTCAGAACAGGGCAATTCCTTATTTTCTCCCTTTCCTTGGTCTAAAATAGCTCGTTACTGACTACTACATCTTTTTATCTAGATTTCATTTTCTTTTCATAAGTTCAGAAAGTAGTCAATTGAAATAACTTCAGCTTTGAGCCATGTTTGTGATCTGCTTTTTTCTACAAAATCAAACAACTGCATAAACAGTATTTTTTTGACAGGGGTTGTACCAAGCTCATTCTGTTGTCATACCCTAATGTAAAAGGATTTAGCTTATGTTGCTTTTATGTAGAACCATTTCTAGACGGTTTAAAAAAAAACAAAAAACAATCACTTTGCAGTTGTCTTACCTCCTCAGCAGCGAACTTCAAAACTGCTGTGAACGGCGTGCTCTCTGGGACACTTAATCTATGTAAGATGAAAAAAATCTATGTAAAATGAACAAACTACTAGTAAATACTACTACTACTACGAAACAATAATACTTTTAATTAAACAAAACAGAGTTGTTTTTTAAAAGTGTACGTATAGATCGATTTTTTTTAGTTTTATTGTTTGTAAATGTCAATTATTTGTAATGCCAACACAAGGTTTGAACATTACAATTTTATTTTTGTTTTGAAGTAAGCAAATAATATTGCCAGCTCTCGCAACTAGCATATGATAACACTAAAAGGCTTGCTGTCAGCTCATGTAAATCTCAAACAACGTCCTCAGAATAAGACACGAGGAGAAGTGTAGCAGTAATGTGGAAGATAAATGGTTGAAGTCACATTTGAGATCGACTTTAGCTGCCAATCTGTAAAGTACTCACACTTTGAACGGGAGCCGGGGATCCGACGTCAGCGTGATTTTAAACGTTACTTTAGACCTGGACAAGCGGACACAATAACAAAGCTGTCATCTTAGTTTTGAACAGCTATTCTATTAGACATTTAGATGGAATGGCAAAGGTAAAGGAGTAAAAACCCACATTTTCAGGAGCGGCTACTCGAAGTCAGAGCTGTTTACGCACACCCGGAAGTCCGGAAGGACCCCTAACGACACGTCATCGAGTTTTGTTGGATTTTGGCTCATTACTATGACTCTTTGCTATTTGGTAGTAATTAGATATTTAAAATTTATTCAAAAAATAGACAGATTACAAATGTCAAAATGGATACAAAAAATGGCGGATTAATAGTTCTTTTTAAACAGGCATTATTTTTGGCTTACTAACATTTACTGTTAATGGCAGTAATGAGGTGCGCTGACATTTTGACACTGTCAACAAACCATGCTTAAAACGGTTTTGTATTTTGCCTTTTTTTTTAACAATACTTTATAAAAGGATGTCAGGATAGCCTGGAAGAATGTTTTGTTTGGCTTTGTTGAAAATAATAGATTAAAATGTGATTCTATTTAGTTATTACATTTATTCATGTTTTTGTCAAAATACCACATTCATTGCTCCAAATTTATTGGAAGAAAAGCATGTTTTATTGTATTTTATAACGAGATTAAAAAGCACATTCTTTCAATTAGATATTCGGCCAGCAAGCCAGAAAACCTAGTGAGCGTAGAAGAAAATGGATGGATAGATCTTTGGACTTGATGAGCCAGGTGTGGTGCAAGGATATTCCTATAGAGGGCAGCAATCGTCTATCTGATGTTTTTTCCAGCGAAGTCGCAAGATTGCCCCAATTGAGATATTAAAGATATCAGACTTAATAGATTTCTTTTGCCTGAAATTAAGAGGTTAATTTAAGAAAAAAAAATGACATGGAAAAAACTTTATGAGGAATTATTGGGTGGACTCATTGTAAAATTACGCATTTTTAAAAAAATACATTTTTGGTAAAACAGTCTATCAAATTTTCAAATCGTTTTATAAATGTTTGATGGGACACATTATAGACTACCCGACACCTTAAATTTCAGGCGTGATGGGATTTATTTGTGTGTGTTGAACGTTTGAACGTTATTTAAATAGTTTTTAAATATTTTTTTCTACTTGTATAAATACTGATTGTTCTTTTTTCTTTCTTTTTTTCTTCAAGATAGAGCCATCAATCAATCCATTTTCAAGAACCAGTTATCCTCATTAGGATTGCTGGCTTGCTGATGTCTATCCCAGCTGTTTTTTGGCAGTAGGCGGGGGACACTTGTACTGATTGCCAGTCCATTGCATGGCACAGAGGACGGGCAATTATTGACACACCTAAGGACAATTTCCCATACACCTACCATGCATGTTTTTCGAACGTGGGAGGAAGCTGGATTGCCTAGAGAGAACCTGCATGGGCACGGGGAGAACATGCAAACTCCACACAGGACGACCAGAGCGAGGTGGATTTGAACTAGAACCCTGAACTGTGAGGCGGACATGCTTACCACTGTACTGGCCAAAAAGAGTGAAATATTTCATTTTAATAAAGTATTGCAACTAAGTTATTCCAGTCATTTAAACAATAACAGCATGTTTAACATTGATAAATTGTTTAATAATTAACTTTAAATGAAGTAAAGATTTACTTTATTTATTTATTGACTATATTTATCCATTCATTAGAAGGGCTGCATTTAAAAGTTTTCCAGGAGGGGTATTTTATTGCTCCTGGGCCTCAGTTGAATTTGAACAACAGCGTCGTAGTGATCAGGCTGCCTTTAGGATGGAAGGCAGGGTCACTGAATAGCTAGTTTTCTTTTGCACCCAAGCAGAGGCAAAGTGAAAATGAGGAGACAGGAGATGACCCGATTAAAAAGCAAAAAGGTAGAGAAAGAGACTCACCGTAGTTCTGTCCTTATCTAGTCGCTCCTGGGTGCCCAGTCAGGTGACATAAATATTTATAATAGAAATCACACAAGCAGTGGATTCTTTTCATGATTTAGATGAGAGCTTGTTTTAATGTCATTTATTTTTTAATGAAGGCAGAAACAAAAATACAAGTTATCACCCAGTGAAAAATGTGTATGTACACTCTACTGTATGGACAAAATGTTATGACGTATCACATACCGGTAATTCCATTGTATCATTTGTCTGTAAATTACACTGTATTCACAGTTGGGTTACAAAAATCTTTGTGGATTTCAAGGTTTTTTGTTTGGAGATGTGTGAACCGGTCACTCTGCGGGGAGCAAAAACAAAATGAAGATTCATCAAAGGAAGAGCACAACAAGGAAGTATTTTTTTTTCCAAACTAATACAGTAATAGAAAATGTAAAGTTGAAACTATGCGGATTTGCAATAGGAGATGTTTACGTTATATGAATGCAAACGGAAACATGTTGCAATTGAGAGTGCTGCTCATTTATGTACTTTTTATGAATAGACTCAGAGGTTGGGTGAACTTTTGGGATGATCTGTAATTGAAAAAAAAACACAAACAAATGATCAGAAATAGTCAAATCCTTTATGTCAACTGCTAAAAGCATCTATACAAATGACCAGTTCTTGATCATGGCATTTCACATGTTGAGAGAGGCCATAGTGTTTGACATAGCTGAGAGTTCATGATTTTTTTTTCATGTTATCTTTCAGGTGAAAGTAATAACTAACAACATTAGCTTACCTTTTTCTGGAAAAAAGCAAATATTCAAAAGAGCTAAATCTTTTGAATATTGCCTAAGTTTAGATAGCCTCTTACAATAATTTTCTCTATCCTTTGAAAAACTTGAGCGTATCCTCCAATACTTTTACCATTACGCCAAAAGTTATCCATTGGGTTATACAGTAAGCAAAGGTAGAATGCAGGGATTTTACCCTTGATCTTCTATTTAAGTAGTTACAAGTTATTTTATGGCCAGTGTGAAAGCACAAACAGATTGTCTGCATATGTGACTGGCCAGGCCTATTATGCACATTTCTG